>NC_064846.1:76214165-76514465 GCF_024166365.1 Elephas maximus indicus | reverse complement strand
AAATTGATAAAGCATTGGCTAGACTGACTAAAGAAAAACAGGAAAGGAAACAAATAACCCGAATAAGAAACGAGAAGGACCACATCACAACAGAACCAAAAGAAATTAAAAGAATCATTTCAGATTACTACAAAAAATTGTACTCTAACAAATTTGAAAACCTAGAAGAAATGGATAAATTCTTGGAACAATACTACCTAAACTAACACATTCAGAAGTAGAACAACTAAATAGACCCATAACAAAAAAAGAGATTGAAATGGTAATCAAAAAACTTCCAACAAAAAAAAGTCCTGGCCCAGACGGCTTTACTGCAGAGTTCTACCAAACCTTCAGAGAAGACTTAACACCATTACTATTGAAGGTATTTCAAAGCATAGAAAATGACGAAATACTACCCAACTCATTCTATGAAGCTACCATCTCCCTGATACCAAAACCAGGTAAAGACATTACAGAAAAAGAAAATTTTAGACCTATATCCCTCATGAACATAGATGCAAAAATCCTTAAAATTCCAGCCAATAGAATCCAACAACACAGCAAAAAAATAATTCACCCTGATCAAGTGGGATTTATACCAGGTATGCAAGCCTGGTTTAATATCAGAAAAACCATTAATGTAATCCATCACATAAATAAAACAAAAGATAAAAACCACATGATCTTATCAAGAGATGCAGAAAAGGCATTTGACAAAGTTCAACACCCATTTATGATAAAAACTCTTACCAAAATAGGAATTGAAGGAAAATTCCTCAACATAATAAAGGGCATCTATGCAAAGCCAACAGCCAATATCACTCTAAATGGAGAGAACCTGAAAGCATTTCCCTTGAGAACGGGAACCAGACAAGGATGCCCTTTATCACCGCTCTTATTCAACATCGTACTTGAAGTTCTAGCCAGGGCAATTAGGCTAGACAAAGAAATAAAGGGTATCCAGATAGGTAAGGAGGAAGTAAAGCTGTCACTATTTGCAGATGACATGATCGTATACATGGAAAACCCTAAGGAATCCTCCAGAAAACTACTGAAACTAATAGAAGACTTTGGAAGAGTCTCAGGTTGTAAAATAAACATACAAAAATCACTTGGATTCCTCTACATCAACAAAAAGAACACCGAAGAGGAAATAACCAAATCAATACCGTTCACAGTAGCCCCCAAGAAGATAAAATACTTAGGAATAAATCTTACCAAGGATGTAAAAGACCTATACAAAGAAAACTATAAAACTCTGCTACAAGAAATTCAAAAGGACATACTTAAGTGGAAAAACATACCCTGCTCATGGATAGGAAGACTTAACATAGTAAAAATGTCTATTCTACCAAAAGCCATTTATACATATAACGCACTTCCAATCCAAATACCAATGTCATACTTTAAGGGGATAGAGAAACAAATCACTAATTTCATATGGAAGGGAAAGAACCCCCGGATAAGCAAAACATTACTGAAAAAGAAGAAGAAAGTGGGAGGCCTCACTCTACCTGATTTCAGAACCTATTATATAGCTACAGTAGTCAAAATAGCCCGGTACTGGTACAACAACAGGCACATAGACCAATGGAACAGAATTGAGAACCCAGATATAAATCCATCCACGTATGAGCAGCTGATATTTGACAAAGGACCAGTGTCAGTCAATTGGGGGAAATAATAGTCTTTTTAACAAATGGTGCTGGCATACCTGGATATCCATTTGCAAAAGAATGAAACAGGACCCATACCTCACACCATGCACAAAAACTAACTCCAAGTGGATCAAAGACCTAAACATAAAGACTAAAACGATAAAAATCATGGAAGAAAAAATAGGATCTACCCTAGGAGCCCTAATACAGGGCATAAACAGAATAAAAAACATTACCAAAAATGATGAAGAGAAACCAGATAACTGGGAGCTCCTAAAAATCAAACACCTATGCTCATCTAAAGACTTCACCAAAAGAGTAAAAAGACCACCTACGGACTGGGAAAGAATATTCAGCTATGACATCTCAGACCAGCGCCTGATCTCTAAAATCTACATGATTCTGTCAAAACTCAACCACAAAAAGACAAACAACCCAATCAAGAAGTGGGCAAAGGATATGAACACACATTTCACTGAAGAAGATATTCAGGCAGCCAACAGATACATGAGAAAATGCTCCCGATCATTAGCCATTAGAGAAATGCAAATTAAAACTACGATGAGATTCCATCTCACACCAACTAGACTGGCATTAATCCAAAAAATACAAAATAATAAATGTTGGAGAGGCTGCGGAGAGATTGGAACTCTCATACACTGCTGGTGGGATTGTAAAATGGTACAACCACTTTGGAAATCCATCTGGCGTTATCTTAAACAGTTAGAAATAGAACTACCATACAACCCAGAAATCCCACTCCTCGGAATATACCCTAAAGATACAAGAGCCTTCACACAAACAGATATATGCACACCCATGTTTATTGCAGCTCTGTTTACAATAGCAAAAAGCTGGAAGCAACCAAGATGTCGGTCAACGGATGAATGGGTAAATAAATTGTGGTATATTCACACAATGGAATACTACGCATCGATAAAGAACAGTGACGAATCTCTGAAACATTTCATAACATGGAGGAATCTGGAAGGCATTATGCTGAGCGAAATGAGTCAGTTGCAAAAGGACAAATATTGTATAAGACCACTATTATAAGATCTTGAGAAATAGAGAAAACGGAGAACAACACATACTTATGTGGTTACAAAGGGGGGAGGGAGGGAGGGAGGGAGAGGGCTTTTTATTGATCAATCTGTAGATAAGAACTGCTTTGGGTGAAGGGAAAGACAACACTCAATACAAGGAAGGTCAGCCTAATTGGACTGGATTAAAAGCAAAGAGGTTTCCGGGATAAAATGAGAGCTTCAAAGGTCAGCGGAGCAGGGGCTGGGGTCTGAGGAACTTGGTTTGAGGGGACTTCTAAGTCAATGGGCAAAATAATTCTATTATGAAAACATTCTGCATCCCACTTTGAATTGTGGCGCCTGGGGTCCTAAATGCCAACAAGCGGCCATCTAAGATACATCAATTGGTCTCAACCCACCTGGAGCAAAGGCAAAGGAAGAACACCAAGGTCACACGACAACTAAGAACCCAAGAGACAGAAAGGGCCACATGAACCAGAGACCTACATTATCCTGAGACCAGAAGAACTAGTTGGTGCCCAGCCACAATCGATGTCTGCCCTGTCAGGGAACACAACAGACAACTCCTGAGGGAGCAGGAGACCAATGGGATACAGACCCCAAATTCTCATGAAAAGACCGTACCTAATGGTATGATTGCGACTAGAGGAATCCCAGAGACAATGCTCCCCAGAACTTCTGATGACACAGGACAGGAACCATCCCCGAAGACAAATCATCAGGCATGAAAAGGACTGGTCAGTTGGGGGGAGAGAGATGCTGATGAAGAGTGAGCTAATTAACTCAGGTGGACACTAGAGAGTGTGTTGGCAACTCTTGACTGGAGGGGGAATGGGAAGATAGAGAGAGAGGGAAGATGGCAAAATTGGCACGAAATGAGAGACTGTAAGGGCTGACTCAATAGGGGGAGAACAAGTGGGAGAAGGGAGTAAGATGTATGTAAACCTACATGTGACAGACTGATTGGAATGGTAAATGTTCACTTGAAGCTTAATAAAAATTAAAAAAAAAATCCGTTGGATTCCTCTACACCAACAAAAAGAACATCGACGAAGAAATAACCAAGTCAATACCGTTTACAGTAGCCCCCAAGAAGATAAAATACTTAGGAATAAATCTTACCAGAGATGTAAGAGACTTATACAAAGAAAACTACAATATGCTTCTGCAAGAAACCAAAAAAGACCTACATAAATGGAAAAACATACCTTGCTCATGGATAGGAAGACTTAACATTATAAAAATGTCTATTCTACCAAAATAGATCTATACATTTAATGCAATTCTCATCCAAATTCCCACGACATCCTTTAATGAGATGGAGAAAAAAATCACCAATTTCATATGGAAGGGAAAGAGGCCCCGGATAAGTAAAGCATTACTGAAAGAGAAGAACAAAGAGGGAGGCCTCACTCTACCTGATTTTAGAACCTATTATACCACCACAGTAGTCTAAAAAGCCTGGTACTAGTACAACAATAGATACATAGACCAATGGAACAGAATTGCGAATCCAGACATAAATCCATCCCTACATGAGCAGTTGATATTTGATGAAGGCCCCAAATCAGTTAAATGGGGAAAATGTCTTTTTAAAAAATGGTGCTGGCATAACTGGATATCCATCTGCAAAAAAAATGAATCAAGACCTATACCTCACTCCATGCAGAAAAATGAGCTCAAAATGGATCAAAGATGTAAATATAAAATCTAAAATGATAAAGATCATGGAAGAAAAAATAGGGACAACATTAGGAGCCCTAATACATGGCATAAACAGTATACAAAACATTACTAACAATGCAGATGAAGAACTAGATAACTGGGAGCTCCTAAAAATCAATCACCTATGCTTTTCCAAAGGCTTCACCAAAATAGTAAAAAGATTACCTACAGACTGGGAAAAAGTTTTCAGCTATGACATTTCTAATCAGCACCTGATCCCCCAAATCTACATGATACTGCAAAACCTCAACTGCAAAAAGACAAATAACCCAATTAAAAAATGGACAAAAGATATGAACAGACACTTCACTAAAGAAGACCTTCAGGTAGCTAACAGAGACATGAGGAAATGCTCAAGATCATTAGCCATTAAAAAAAAATGCAAATGAAAACTACAATGAGATTTCATCTCCCTCCAACAAGGTTAGCATTAATACAAAAAACACCCAATAATAAATGTTGGAAAGGCTGTGGAGAGATTGGAACACTTCTACACTGCTGGTGGGAATGTAAAATGGTACAACCACTTTGGAAATCGATTTGGGACTTCCTTAAAAAGCTAGAAATAGAACACCATAGGATCCAGCAATCCCACTGCTTGGAATATATCCTGGAGAAATAAGATCCTTTACACAAACAGATATATGCACACCCATGTTCGTTGCAGCACCGTTTACAATAGCTAAAAGAAGGAAGTAACCAAGGTGCCCATCAACGGATGAATGGATAAATAAATTATGGTATATTCACACAATGGAATACTACGCATCGATAAAGAACAGTGACGAATCTGTGAAACATTTCATAACATGGAGGAACCTGGAAGGCATTATGCTGAGTGAAATTAGTTGCAAAAGGACAAATATTGTATAAGAGCTCTATTATAAGAACTTGAGAAATAGTTTAAAATGAGAAGAAAACATTCTTTTGTGGTTATGAGAGGAGGGAGGGAGAGAGGGTGGGAGAGGGGTATTCACTAATTAGATAGTAGATAAGAACTACTTTAGGTGAAGGGAAGGGCAGCACACAATACAGGGGAGGTTAGCACAACTGGACTAAACCAAAAGCAAAGAAGTTTCCTGAATAAACTGAATGCTTTGAAGGCCCATATAGCAGGGGAGGGGGTTTGGGGACTATGGGTTCAGGGGACATCTAAGTCAATTGGCATAATAAAATCAATTAAGAAAACATTCTGCATCCCACTTTGAAGAGTGGCATCTGGGGTCTTAAGCGCTAGCAAGCAGCCATCTAAGATGCATCAATAGGTCTCAACTCACCTGGATCAAAGGAGAATGAAGAACACCAAGGACACAAGGTAATTATGAGCCCAAGAGACAGAAAGGGCCACATGAACCAGAAACTACATCATCCTGAGACCAAAAGAACTAGATGGTGCCCAGCTACAACTGATGAGTGCTCTGACAGGGAGCACAACAGAGAACCCCTGAGGGAGCAGAACAGTGGGATGCGGACCCTAAATTCTCATAAAAAGACCAGACTTAATGGTCTGACTGAGACTAGAAGGACCCCGGTGGTCATGGCCCCCAGACCTTCTGTTGGCCCAGGACAGAAACCATTCCTGAAGCCAACTCTTCAGACGTGGATTGGACTGGAGAATGGGTTGGAGAGGGATGCTGGTGAGGAGTGAGCTTCTTGGATCAGGTGGACACTTGAGACTATGTTGCTGTCTCCTGCCTGGAGGGGAGATGAGAGGGTGGAGGGGGTTAGAAGCTGGTGAAATGGACACGAAAAGAGAGAGTGGAGGGAGGGAGTGGGCTGTCTCATTAGGGGGAGAATAATTGGGAGTATGTAGCAAGGTGTATATAAGTTTTTGTGTGAGAGGCTGACTTGATTTGTAAATTTTCACTTAAAGAACAATAAAAATTAAAAAACAATCGTATCTAAAAACTAGGGACAGAAAGTAGAGTCGTTGTTTCCAGGGCTTGGGTGATGGAGGGAGAAAGGCGGAGTGAGTGCTAATGAACATGGGGTTTTTTGGGGGGTGGTGAAAATGTGGTGATGGTTGCACAAAATCTTACATATACTAAAACTGTACACTTTAGCATGGTGAATTTTATGGCATGTAAGTTATAATCAAAGCTTTATGTTTTATATAAATACCCAAGTAACAAATTTAAGATTAACCACTAAAAGGATTGAAGTAGAATGTATTATCTCCAAGCCAGTAGAGAATCTATTTGCTTTATGCCCTCAGATATTCATATATTTGACCTTAAATTTTCTGAGGAGAAACAGGTTGAAGTGAGGACAACATCGGAACGTGACCATGTGATATGGGGACAGAAGGTGATGTCAATTGGAACTGAGTAGGTCATGGACCTGGGAAGATAATGTGTTAGATAGGTTATCCACACATGTACTTAAAGCCTTCAATATATTGTCCAAACTCAGATGATGAGAAAGATTGTAAACCAGGTGTCAAAGTCTTCAGGAAATTTGGTGAAGTACATAGCAATTTGGGAGATTACAGAATTAGGGAGTAGTAGAGGTTTTTAGCGATGACTACGTTGCTCCTGACCTAAGCCATGACCTTTTCACTTGCTTCATGTGCATGCAAAAGCTGAATAATGAAAAAGGAATACAGAAGAAGAAATTATGCATTTGAATTGTCATGTTGGTGAGGAATATTGAAAATACCATGGACTGCCTGAAAAATGAACAAATCAGTCTTAGAAGAAATACAACCAAAATGCTCCTTAAAATGGAGGATGGAGAGACATTGTCTTGCTTATTTTGGACACGTCATCAGATAGGACCAATCTCTAGAAAAAGACATCATGTTTGTAATGTAGGGGGTGAATGAAAATGAAAGAAATACTCAATAGCCACAACAATAGACTCGAACATACCAGTGATCATGAAGATGGCACAGAAACGGACATTTCTTACTTAAGGCCACCATGAGGCAGAGAGACTTGACAGCAACTAACAACAACAGAGTTTTTTCAGGAACCTCAAAGGCAGGATGATGTCTTAGTTTCACAAGACTGCCATAACAAAGTACAGTCGTGTGTCGCTTAAAGTCCACGACATTTTCTGTGAAGTAGGATGTTACATGATTTGGATGTTGTACGAACATGCCTAAATCACGAGCAATAGTATTCACTGATTTTCCACCTTCACATTGTTTAACAACCTTTTGTTTCACTTCCGAATCGATACTTCTCCTTTGCCTCTTGCTGCTGCTATCACTAGCACTGATTTTGTTGCATTTGGGAGCCATGATGCACTTCACAGTATTATTTTCGAAAGAAAAGTAAACACACAGATAACCCTACAACACTCAAGAGACATGTGATACACAAGATTGTATGCTGCTTACAAATTGAAACGGACACTGCTATATGGTAAAGTAAGGAAAGTTCACCTTAATATTATGATAGACAATACAGTACAGTACATATATAAGCCAGTAACAGGTTTTTATTATGACTATCAAGATGTATAGTATATATGTACTGTACCATTTATACGCCTGACAGCACAATTGCTTTGTATACATGTTGTGTTCCCTATGTCCTGTGACATCCAACATGTCCCATTCTCCGGTCAGGATTTCTGAACTCTATTATAACCTTACGGGACTACGGCCATATATGTGGTCAGACATTGCTCGAGCGAATGTTACACAGTTCATGACTGTACCACAATGTGGGTGACTTTAAAGAAGAGAAATTTATTTTCTCACAGTTTGAGGTTACCTGTCCTTATTCAGAGCACCAACAGTGCCATGCTTTCTCTCTGTAGACTCTAGAAGAAGATCCTTCCTTATATTTTTCAGCTTCTTTTTTTTAATTTAGCTCCAGGCATTTCTTAGTGCTCATTGGATTTTAGACAGAGCCTCACATGCTGTCTTCTGCCTGTGTGTTTGACTGTCGCTTCTTCCCTTTTATAAGACAACACACAGAAGGGATTAGGATTAGATCCCACCCTACTCCTGTATGACTTAACAGGTAATATCTTCAAAGAAAAACCTATTTTCTCAAACAAGGTCACATTCACAGATGGAGGAGTTAGGACTTTAACATATTTTTTCACACAATTTTATTGACACAATTCAATCCATAATCGATTATAATTCATCCCAGTTTGTCCAGGATAGTCCCAATTTATATCTGTTGTCCTTTCATACTTATTAATATTCTCCTTTTCATTCTCAGAAGTATCATGATTAAACAATAAATCATATGCTCACCTAACTTAAAGAAGAAAAGGATTTTACCAAAAGGTGGGAGAGCAATTGTCTGGGAATAGCATGGTGGAACAAGGAGAAACACTACATTGTTTCATGATCCTGAGGCATGTTGAGTGGGAGAGAATGAGCTGCTTCTATTCTAGAGGTCTATGAGAATACGAGAAAAGACAGATGACCAGAGGGACTTAACAGCTTTGGAGCAATGAGGGATGGAAGTGATGAGGCCTAGTAGCTTTAAAGAATCAGGCTCTTTATACAGAAAGTTCCTTCAGTGTGGACCTAAGCCAAGTCCTCAGATAAGAGTCTCAGGCCTGGTACACAATATTGCCAACTTCAGGAAAGGGTCTATGTGATAGAAGGTATACGGGTGGCAATGGGAGTATATTAGTATGGATACATTTGCACACTTTAGAGTTGAGCAGGTGGGTAGAAGCAAATTTCAAAGAGGCAATAAACTACTTTATTCATAAATTCATCTAGTATCAGTTTTGGCTAACCTAAGCACGTCCTTTTGTAATAAAGATTTATAACCTGTATGTTGATAGCATTTCTCGAGGGATGTGATCAAAATGCAAATTTACATCCTCTGTTTTCCACCATCCCTTTTAACTTAGAGGCAAATGATTTCATTCTACCACTGGATTAAAACTCAGCAGTCCCTATAACTTTTTGCTAATTCAAAGACAACGATAGTCTCACAGTGATGTGAAATCACAAAACATAATATCAATTCATAAGTTAGAAAAATTGATTCAATGAACATTGAAAACCTGATTCACCAATAAATCTCTGCTCCTTCAATTTGCCTGTTTTAGACTGGCAGCCTGCAGTGGAAAGGGGAATCACAGGTGATGCTCTCTTGATTCTTCTGCCTTGCTTTTCTTTTACTCTCCCACTAGAAGTTGCTAGCCTGTTTCTGACTCCTCCAAGTCAAAAGATGGAAGAGAGAGTTGGTGGGAAGGAATGCTCCTTAGAAGCAAGGATGGCTAGACTTCGTCTCACATACTTTGGACATGTTATCAGGAGGGACCTGTCCCTGGAGAAAGACATCTTGGTTGGTAAAGTAGAGGGTCAGCAAAAAAGAAGAAGATCCTCAACAAGGTGAATTGCCACAGTGGCTGCAACAATGGGCTCTGTGTCACTATGAGTTGGCTCCTAACAACAAGTAATGGTCAGGGATAGGAAAGGTATTACTTGACTTGGTAGAACCATAAGTCGACTTTGTGCTCTCTAGGTCTAGAAGATAGAGATCACTCTGTCATGTGGGACAACTTTGTGGGTTCCTTGGTACTTCTTTTCTGTCCCCTCCGGTTTCAGCTTCTTTGACCCAGGTGTATGAACCTGTATCGATAAAGTTGCTTTTGGTGCTCCCACAGCCCTCTGATGTTTACCTTTCAGTTTCTTGCTTCTGGGTATTCTATGCCCCTTTAGTTGACCCTATTGGAAAGGACTTAAAGAAGCAGGATTTCTCTCTTACATAAAGCATGAGTCTCTTGCCTCAACAAACCCTGAGAATGCAGGCCTAAAGCAAAGTAATCACTTTTATTTTGCTGTCACAGGTCACTTTATATTCCTCAGGTGTAAGTCAGGCTCTAGTCCCTGTATTCCCCTCTTAAAAAAAAGCAACAAAAAAAAACCTTGTCATGGAGTCGATTCCACCAGCTGCAGCAAGTATCTTTCAAAGATGTCCTATAGTCAAGCTTCCCCTATTTTTCAAAGAAATTCTTCATCAATCTTCTTCCACTCTAATCCCTTTTTATATTCTCAGGGTGGAGGGGGAGGTTCAAGAGTCATAAGACAGATTTTTATACATTTACTTTGTTATATATGCATACGGGGATTTGCCTCACACAGACATATTTTCAGTTGAAACTGAAGCATACAGTTACATACAGATAGAAGCCTGGATGCTGGAACCAGAAATCAAACCCAGGCATTCTGGTTCCAAGGTCCACATGCTAATCTATTACGTTTTACTGCCCGTAGTTATTGGTATTGATATGGTGATATTCCAGAAGACTTTGGGCATCCAGATAGACAGAGGACTGTGCATCTACCCAGGCCAAGAAAATTACAATTGCAATCAGATTGGCCCATCACAAATCTTCTGAAGCACCAGGGAAAATGCTCACATTAACTTTTTTTCCCCCATGGTAATAATAGGCATTATTTCATAGATAAGTTTTAGGTTAAAATGTATATATATATGGAGAAAGGACAGACTCCATATGCCTCCTCCCCATCCCCGACCCTTACTTCTAGTTTCCCCTGTTAATAATATCTTGCTTTGGTGTGGTGCATTTGTTACGATTGATAAACCAATACTGATACATTATTATTAACTAAAGTCCATAGTTTGCATTAAGGTTCACTCTTTGCCTTTTACAGGCCTTCGAGTTTTGACAAATGCATACTGTCGTGATGCCACCTTGAGAATATGTTTAAGAATAGACTCACTGACCTAAAAATGCCCTTCATTCCACATGTTCATCCTTCCCCTCTCTCCCTGAACCCCTAACAACCACTGATTATTTACTGTCTCTATTGTTTTTCTTTTTCCAGAATATCATATAGGTGAAATCATATAGTATGTAGCCTTTTCAGATTGGCTTCTTTCACTTAGCAGCATGCATTTAAGGTTTCTCCATGTCTTTTCATAGCTGTATAGCTCATTTCTTTTTTAATCACTGAATAATATTCCATTGTATGGCACTGGGTGGGTTATGGGTGTATCACAGTTTGTTGATCCATTCACCTTTTGAAGTACATCTTGATTGCTTCCAATTTTTGATAACTATGAATACAGCTGTTATGAACATTTGTGTACAAGTTTTTTTTTTTTGTGGAAATAATGTTTCAGTTTATTTGGGTAAATACTTAAGAGCATGATTACTGGATCTTATATTAAGCTTAAGTTTAGCTTTGTAAGAAACTGCCAGACTGTCTTCAAAGTGGCTGTACCATTTTTTCGTTCCCGCCAGCAATGAATGAGAGTTTCTCTTTCTCCACATCCATGCCAGCATCTGGTGTTGTCAGTGTTTTGGATTTAGTCACTTTAATAGATGTATAGTGGCATCTCATTCTTGTTTTAATTTGTAGTTTACTATTCACATATGTTGAACATCTTTTCAAATGATTATTTGCCATCTGTATAACTTTGGTGAGATATCTGCTCAGATGTTTTGCCCATTTTGTAAATGAGTTGGTTTCTTAATGATGAGTTTTAAGAGTTCTTTATATACATTGGACACAACTCCTTTAACAGATATACAGTTTGCAAATATTTTCCCAGTCCGTAGCTTGACTTTTTATTCTCTTAGTAGTATCTTTCTCAGAGCAGAAGTTTTAATTTTTAGTGAATTGCAATGTATCAGTTTGTTTTTCATGGATTATGGTTTTGGTGTTGAAGTGAGTCCGAGGGAGTTTAGACTTATGAAGGAAAAAGATATGACCATGAGATAGGGTTATACAACAAGCTATTTATTAGGGCCAATGCATTGATAGCCTTATGCTGGGGTTAGTCCCCCATGGAAGTATGTCTTCCAGAGGGAAGGGGTGAAGAGAGCCACCAGAAGAGAAAGAGGGCATGGAAACTGCCAGAGAAGAGCAAAAGAGGGTCTGGTGGGTGAGAACGCTCTGTGGAATGTCCTTCTGTAACAAAGTGGGGAGTTTCTGGGTCATAGAACTCCAAAAGACAGCAGTATCCTAGGGTCATTATAACTACAGGGTTTTATCTTATAAATGACTAGCAGGCCACTACCCATCTGTCAGTTGTTTGTACTGTGTTGGCTTGTGTATTGCTATGATCCTGGAAGCTATGCAGTCAGTATTTCAAATACCAGCAGGATCACTCATGGTGGGCAGGTTTCAATGGAGCTTCCAGACGAAAACCATCTAGGAAGTGATCTACTTCTGAAAATTATCCAATGAAAACCCTTTGGGTCACAGAAGAATATTGTCCAATACAGTGCTGGAAGATGAGCCCCTAGGTTGAATGGTATTCAAAAAACACAGTGGCCTCAACAATGGACTCCAGCATGCCAACGATCATGAAGTCAGTGCAGGATTGGGCAACATTTTGTTCTGTTGCACATACGATTGCTATGAATTGGAACTGACTCAATGGCAACTAACATGGTTAGCACATGTTGAGTGCAGTTTCATTAAGTATGTAAAGCAGCTAGGATTCAAGTGGCTAAAATACCTGCTTATTTGGGCTACTTTTTAAACAACTGGCTGTGTACAAACTTGAGTTTGTCACTGGAGGGCTCTTTTGGGCCAAGAGACATCAGCTTGCTATGAAAAAGTAAACACCCTAGGGTCAATACACAGAGGCCATTTTTGACTCATTTATATAACAGGTATTTTATCTAGAAAGCTATCACCGAACTGAAGGTCACTAGATTTTCTCCTATATAATAATTTTGAATCTTACATTGAGGTGTATGATCTATTTTGAGTTAATTTTTGTGAAAGGGGTAAGGTCTGTGTCTAGTTTCTTTCTTTTTTTGTCTTTTTTTAACATGTTGATATGTACTTGTTCTAGGCTATTTTTTAAAAAGGACTATAATTTTTCCATTGAATTGCCTTCCTTCTTTGTCAAAGATCAGTTGACTATATGTGTGTGGATCTGCTTCAGGGCTGTCTATTCCATTCCCATTGGTCTATTTTTCTGTTCTTTGGACAATACCACACTGTACCTTTATAATAAGTATTAAAGTCAGTAGTGTCAGTACTTTAATCACATTAACTTTTAATGCCCCCATTACAATGGCTGAGGGCCCACCCACATGGTAACAGGACCTTAACCTCCCACCATCTCACTGTCCTATATCAATTTATTTCTGAGTCCTCAAAGTGATCTCATGTGTGCCTTCAAAAAAATCTCTTAGTTACAGAAATCACATGGCATTAACCCTGTAACTCCTCTCCTTCTGTAGTTTCCGCTGGTCTCTGAATCCTTTTTAGAACTTCATTGCTGCCATTTCTGATAATTCTCATCATTGTTGGCCAAGGATAGATATCTCAAAACTCCTAGTTTCTTCTGCTAGGGTGAAGTCAGGGAAAATAGTTTCTTCCCTCTCTCTGCATCCCTGCAGCTCAATCGTTCTCGATCTCTGGATCACAGGCAGCTCTGCTTTTCTCCAGAGTCTCCCAAAATCACTTCTGAATTCTGTCAGTTTTTGGCCTTCATTCCTTTAACCATGGTGTCTCAAACTCAGTCCAAATATCTGTATTTGGAATACTCACCTTTTGGACTTATTGATTCCCCTCTTTATTTCCTAGCCCACACCCTCCAAGCAAAAAAAATCTCTCTGTACTCCCAGTTACAAAACTTCTTTTGCATACCAGTGGAGTACCTCATGTACTGGTGGAATTTAGGTTAGTTATCTATTTTAAATGAACTCTGCCTGTGTCCAGGCCAGTCTTCAAAAATGCCCTGATACAATCAAAATAGATTCTACTGTCCCAAATGACAGCAGATATTAGTGAGTCTTGGTAATATTTTGAGTTATTAACTTATGTTTTTTTTTTCCCTCCATTTTCCTCTTTCTCTTCCCCTAATACATAAAAGCTTTGCTTTCATTGCCTTAAGGGAAACAAGAGACAGGTAGGAAAATATATAGCTTGCAATTATTTCTTATCTTTAGATTCTCAAATCTTAAATCCTTAGGGGAAGGGGATTTGCAGCCAGAGAAAGAGTATATTGAAGAAAGAGGAAGAGAGAATGTTCTATCAGATAGGACAAATTATTCTCCACGGTGGAAAACAGGGCAGTTATTAGAGAAGTGTGTAAGGTCCAAAAGCAGAGGGGGTCTGTTCCCTTGGCAGTGACACCAGGGCAATGTTAAGATTTGAGAGAGGAATAGCTGAGTGGTGCATCTAGGACAACTGGGCAATTTGAAGTTTTAGTGAAGATTCTGGAGCATCGAGTATGAAACAGAGGTAGCATAAGACCTGAGAGTGAAGAAACCATGCAGGTGGGCACAGTGGATTCTTCAGCAGGAAGGGAGAGAAAAGAGTTAAATTTTTGTTTTGGATTTTGGACAGCCCGGTAGAATGGAGATTTGGAGTTAGAAATTCATTGAGTTATAGCAAGTGAAGAAGGCAATCCTTGAAAATCTGAGTTAGTTTGCTGACTAAGATTTATATACATTAACAAATAAGATCTATGTGACTTAGGACAAGTGTTAATAACAGGAAGTATTCCCAGTGGGGTGACTTATCTAGAGAAGACAAGCAAGAAACTTATGAAATTGTTGGTGCATAGACATTCTCCTTTATAGGGATATAGAAATAACATGAGTACATTATGAGTCCCTACTCACAACTTGACTCACTATACGTAGGCCTACCCACTCTAGATAAGAGGGTCTATACCAGGTCAAGGATATTGTAAAGGAATCTCTTTTACTTGTTTAATTTTCCTTTATTTTTGTAATACGGTCCTGGCTATGCCTGGATCATTAAGGCTTCACAGAAGAAAACTAATTATAATACTTTAATTTCAGTTGATATACAGACCATTGGAAAACTGTATAAATTGCAAACACTCACCCGTATCAGATCCCTTCTCCTTCATGGACAAATAAGACCATTCTTCCTAGCCTCTTTGCAGTTAGTGGGTGCCCTGTGGCCAGTTCTATTTAAAGAGATGTGAGTGTGTTTTTCTTAAGGACTGGGGAATTTAAAAGCCAGTGTCTTACTTCTCACTCTCTCGTCTTTTGTCTTGGTGGTCTTGGAGGTCACAGGTTGAAATGTTGGTGCCATAAGATGGAGATAACTGGAGTCCCTGCTTCTCCAGAAAAGGAAAGCCCACTCTCCCCCTCAACCCCCGCTACCACCCCACCCCACACAATCTGTATCAGACCTTGCACAAGTGAAAAATCAAATTCTGATATGCTAAGTCAGTAAGATGCATGCAAAACCTGGACAATGAATAAGGAAGAACGGTGAAGACTATTGAACACACCATGGACTTCCAAAAGAAATAATCTGTATCGGAAGAAGTGCAGCCAGAATGCTCCTTAAAAGCAAGGATGGCGAGACTACGTCTCACATACTTTGGACATATTATCAGAAGGGGTCAGTCCCTGGAGAAGGACATTATGCTTGGTAAAATAGAGGGTCAGTGAAAAAGAGGAAGACCCTCAATGAAATGGATTAACACAGTGGCTGCAACAATGGACTCAGGCATAGCAACAATTGTGAGGATGGCTCAGGACCAGGCAGTGTTTTGTTCTATTGTGCCTAGGGTCACCATGAGTCGAAACTGACTCCACGACACCTAACAACAACAACAACAACAAAAGCCAACAAGATTTTGAGATTCTTTATTAGTACAAGCTAGTTTAGCCTATCCTGATGATTATAAATATTATTACATTTCATCCCCCTGTGGCCGATAAGCCAAATTCTGCAAATTCTTACCACTCTTTTTGTCCAGAGCATCTAGATAATAAATTAGAGCTTCCAGGGTCATAAATGATATGCGACCAATCCTGATCTTTGCTAAGTAAACACGTGCTTCGCTCACTGCTTCTCCACCATCACTGGCAGATGATCTCTTTCAGGCAAGTGGTATCTGCTTGCACGTGCTTTGGAGTCAACCAGATCTGGTCCAGCTCCTTTGTATCCGTGCAGCCTAGGACAAGCCAACTAACCTCGCTGAATCTGAGTTATCTGTCAAATAGGAATAACACAATTATCACTAGGGATACTGTGAGGATATAATGGGATAATATAAGTAAATCCCTTACTGTAGTATCTAACAGACAGTATGTGCATACTATAATTTAGCTAACATCTCAGTATAGAAGAAAATTGTCTAGACCACTGACTGTGGCAGCAGCATTTCAAGAACTGAAAATGCTTTTGGTCTGGGCCCCAACCCTGACCTGTTCAAACATCTGCTTCCAACAAAGTGATAAGAGGTTCGCTTTCACTGCCTTAGGGGAAACAAGTGGCAGATAGGAAAACATATACCTTGCGATTCTTTTTGATCTTTTGATCCTCAAATCTTAAATCCTTAGGGGAAGGGGATTTGCAGGCAGAGAAAGTGTATTGAAGAAAGAAGAAAAGAATATTCTATCAGATAGGACAATTATTCTTCATGGTGGAAAGATGAGAGCAGATATTAGGGAAGTTTGTGAGGCCCAAAAGCATAGGGGTGTGTGAAGATGACCTGAAGCCCATGCCTACTTTTCCTAGACGGCAGAACCAACTAAGGCCAGATATCATATCTGAGAGTGATGGATAGTGAAGGATCTCAGAACTATCAACAATGGGGAACCACAACCAGTACCATGTCTGAAGGGCAAGGGGAGGGAGTAATTACTAAAACCCAGAGAGATTTGTAGTTATAAAAGAGGGATTCCTAACAGAAGCGGTGGCTTTCTATCTGAAAACAGTCACTGCCAAACTGTGGCCTAGAGGAAGAGAGACAGAGGAAAAATAGCCCAACCTATCACTCTTCTCTTAACCTCTGATCTCCTTCCAATGCCTCTAGTTGACTAGTTTCCCAAACAGAAGTCTGATAACAAGGGAAACTGATAAAATCCTTATTAGTAAGTCTCTCAGGGAATAGAGTGGAGGTTGGAAGTATATATGGGGGGACAACTGGAGAATAAAAATCACATGGCCTTTGTTTTCCAAAGGTCTGAGTTTCATAGAAGGAAGGTGGCTGAGAGGTTGAAGAGAGAAAGAGATTTTCCCAAACTGGAAAGGAGACAGAGAGGGTGCTGTCGCATTTAGTTCCATGGAGGAGAAAAGACAGAGGTGGTAACACCTCAGAGGGATGGGTGAGAGTTGAAGATAGGGAGGCTAGAAACATCTGCCACCTCAGAGTAAGATTTTATTCAGTCATTTAAAAATAGAGAAAAATGACATCTGATTTTTTTGGAATTAGATCTGTGGAAGGGGGCAATTAGAGCACAGCCTGCTCCCTTTCCTTAAGACACATGAATGAACCTTGTGCTTAGGACCAGATGTGTTGGTCTGGCTTCTTGAATGAAATGAGTGTGTGATCTGACTCACTTTCCCAGGGCATCTTGACCCAAAACACCTCCCATAGCAGCTGGTGAACTATCAGCATACCTCTTCCCTCTTGTCCTGAACACATATCAATATTCCCAGGATCTCCTTAGCTAAGCATGTGCATTATATGGCAACTGGCCAGTTCCCTTTCTATACCTGTTCCTGGAAGAGAGGAGAGTGCACAGAACACTGTCCCTCTGTTGGCTGCACAAAGTGACCCACTGCTCATGGGAGACCAGCTCTGCCATTGAAGCTGACATTACTCTGTTTCTTTTCTATGTTAGTAAAGTGTTTTTCCATCTACTACCTATGAGTGAGTCACGCTTTTGTTAGCAACCCTGGAACTTGGCTTGACAGTTTGAACAGAGAGCAGGGTTGCCAGTTTGGCACAGTGAGCAATGTTGACAGTTTGATGTAGTGAATAGGAGTGACAGTTTAGCATAGTTGGTAGAATAGCCAACAAAGTACATTATAGTGTGGTGGAGAAGCAGGTGCTTGTTAGTCGAATCATCCCAAGATTGTGCCACTCCAGGGGATAAGGAAATGGACTAAAATGCCAGCCTCCCTTTGGCTGGGTGGGGACATATGGGATACAGACCACCACAGTGTCCCAAGGGTACAGACTGCCCCCAACGGGATCTGGGGCTCCATGCGGAAAGGTCACTGCTTGCAAGCTCCAAACTATGTAGCATTCTTGAAGGCTGCTAACAGAACCCACAGGGCATGTCATCAGCCATACCAGTGGACCTGGAGAAGTGCTAGCAGAAGTCATGGTGTATTCATGCAGAATGCTAGCAGATTGTTTGGTTAAGTTTTTTTTTTTTTGGTCCTGGTCTTTAGCCCCTGACTCCCTGGCTAAGCTCACCAGTTGAATCAGATTAGAAATGCAAATGGGGGATTCAGAGACTAGGGGCGCAACTCCCTAGCCACTGCTCAGAACCCTCTAACAATGGAACCAGAGATGGCTGGATGGTCTCCAATGAGCTGAGTAGCTTCGAGCAGTTCCCTGGCACTGGTAAACACCCTGTGCTGCAGCAAGTTGAAACTTAAGGAAAAAAAAAAAAAGAGTATGAAGTCATTTGAGTCCACTTGGCCTAGTGGCCTTGAAGAGGACTTAGAGAGTTAATTAAGTCCTCTCTGGAATGCTGTGATAGCAGCCCCAGCCAATATAACATCACCAGCAGCAGCAACAGCAGCGACTCCAGTAGTGAGAAGGGTGGAGAGAATGGAGATGGGGCTTGCTCTTTGTTGCCCAGCAACCAATGGAACTAGTGCTGCATGCACTTGGCATAGAGGAGGCGTGACTCTGTGAATGGCTGAATGCACAAAGGGATGATGGCTTCCAGTCTCAAAGATTGACCAGAAGAGGAGTGATATAGTGGTGGCCACTGGGATGCTCTGTTCTTCCCAAGTCTGCTGAAGCTGGGTGCAACATAGGGTGGGAGGGATGTTTGCAGGTGCACTTGCAGCCTCTTGGCACAGGCCCCTTCACCTGGATTCTGTTCAAACCAGCAAACCGGCTCTCTCTAAGGTGACCTGAGTCCAGGACCGACCAGTCTCCCTATATGGCTCTCTGTCCCCTGTCTCCACCCTAGAAATCTTGTAGCCAGGTTGCATCATACAGGCCCTACTTCTCTCCTTTCCTGGAGTATGCATAATGTTGGCCCCTGTGATTGGCATAGTTTTTGTTTCCTCAGTCTCTCACAATGAGCCTGGGGATAAATGAAAGTTCCTGTCAACTTTTGCCCAGATCTCTTGGCTTTCAGAAATAAACAGGACTAGGAGGTAAGCTGGAAACCCTGGTAGCATAATGGTTAAGTGCTATGTCTGCTCACCAAAAGGTCAGCAGTTCAAAACCACCAGGCAGTACTTGGAAACTCTATGGGGCAGTTCTACTCTGTCCTATAGGGATACTATGAGTCGAAATTGACTTGAAAGTTTTTTTTAAGGGGTTAAGCCAATAAGGAGTGGTTGTGGTACAGCGGTTAAGTGCTCAGTTGCTAACCAAAAGGTAGGCAGTTACAACGAACCAGCTGCTCCATGGAAGAAAGATGTGGCAGTCTACTGTAAAGATTACAGCCTCGGAAAACTTATGGAGCAGTTCTATTCTGTCCCATAGGGTCACTAGAAGTCAGAATTGACTCAATGGCAATGGGTAGGGGTTAAGCTGATGTCCATCTGTCATCAGGGAGAACTGAAGACTCTATGCCAAAAGTAAAATTCAATAGAGAAATGAGAAAAATTGCTTTCTTAGTTTTTAGGTACTGGAGCATAGATGAATGTGATCTCTGAAACCCCTGGCAACAAGATGAGAAAAAACAGAAAATGTTTTATGGCTTTTGGGTCTGAGGCTACCATTATCAGAACCCTTCCCAAGTCTGACTATAAATGGGTTTCTTTGGGGCCCCTACAGATCTCCATTGTATGGCCCCACTACTGAATGCACTATTGATATTGATGTATGTCTATGTACATCTCTGCTAGCATTTTGCCCCATGCCCTGATATGAATTGCTGCAGTTAGGGCTATTTTTGTGGGGCATGAAAACCATGAACTTACCTGACTCATAAGCTATAGTTAATAACCTGGCCATTTGATCTGGCCACTGACAAGACTTGGGCTGGCATATGCCTCCCTGTGGGGATGAAATATTTGAATAAAAATCTGTTCTGAGTCAGATAAACTTTTGCTACCCATGGGGATGTTTAGCAGATAGGCCCTTATGCTGACAAGGGGGAACATAACCAATGAGCAGATATACTTGTCAACTAAATGCAGAGTCCAAAATATTCTCTGCCCCAAAGCAAGCAGATTTGCAACAGCTCGCCTTCTGGGTCCAGGAGAGGACAACCCATGGGAATTCAGACACCATCCTAGACTGGGCCTACACGCATGGACTGACATTGTCATTGGAAGGCATGAACAGCATGGAAATCTGTCATGTCTACCAGAACTTATCCAAGGATAAAAACACTGCCGAAGGACAGATTCCTGAGCCAATGGGCCAGGATATTCTTGGCAGGTCAATCACATTGGGCCTCTCATCTTATGCAGAGGTTTCCACTGAATCCTGACTACAGTTAACACTTTCCTCTGAATTCGCACTAGCATCCCGGTGTGATCTTTATGCTCCATATCACCTCCAAGTTGTTGAGGTGATTCAGCCCTTTAATGGACAATTAAAGGATAGACTTAAGTGGCTGTGGAAGAGGACAAGATAACCTCAGCTTGGACTACACGAATCTAAGGCAAGCAGTTTGGGGTCTCAATGCATAAGTTCCCTGAAATGACAATTTTCATTTGTGCCATATGTTTGATCAGGCTGTTTATTATATAAGAATATTTTTTTTTCTATAAAAATACTTGTTTCCCTTTTGCATCCAACCATCCCAGATAAAAGATCTGGATGAGAATAAGAGATGATTGGAAAAAATGATGTAAAATTTTGATTATTGAATGAGACTCATGGCTAATAAGAAAACTAAACCAAAAGCCTGGCATCTGGGGAAGCATGGGGTGCGGGGGGGGGGGGGAAGAGAACACTAATAATCTTTGTTTTTCAGAATTATTCCTGAAAGCTTTCTCCTCCTCCTAAAGAAACACTCCCAGCGCTGCCTTTCCAAGCTACTGTGAGTACTTGGATTTAGACTGACTGTTAAGCTAGCCTTAGCACCTGACAGCACTGTCTATGAGACAACAAAGGCTGACCTCAGCTCCTGCAGTTTCCATGCAGAGCACCTCCATATATTGTCCACACTTACGAGACTGATAAACTGATATCATGGACAGAAAAATAAAAGTGAATGAAACTGACTGCCTCATGCAGTCCCTCTGAAAGCAAGGACTAAATTATTTGAACTGGACAGGGAACCCCAAGGCCGGAAGCCTCACATTGGAAAGATACATTAAGGGCCTTATTAACCTGACTGCTTAATTAATATATGTTCTGCTTGAGGTGCCAAAACGTTGTAAATTCTTCATTCTGGGGGGAGAGGGAGGGAGAGGAGAGGGTACACCTGTGACCTTAGAGATTGTACTTCCTCTGCCCTGAAGACTTTTAGGTCAACTTCAATTTACTGGTCAGAGTTGTGCTGTGCCTGAATTGATGTCTCAGGTCAGATAAAGAAAACAGATTCATACAGAAACTTAAAGAGGAACCTATTGGCTCTCCAAAGTCATACCCATTCAGCTCCATGATGAGGTAGCCTATGTTTCTCACTTGGATCCTAAAAAATCAAGGAATGGAGCTGAGGGGCCCAGCTCCTGGCTAAAATTCTGTGTGTGATTTTTCAGGTCTGACTATAGGTAATTACAAAGGCTTTACCTGGCAAGCTTCAGTGGGAAAGCTGCTCTCCTCAACTAGACTGGGTGCACAGCCAATACACTATAGTCTCTGAAGGGAGTCAGTGAGGACTCAGGCCCCTGAATGGTGTACACAAGTGACATCTATCAGAGTCATGAGCCATGCTACAGACATGTAGCTTATTCTCTGAAACAGAAAATGGACATACCAAAAATCTTAGTCACTTTGCTTCTCTGTCTTTTGCAGCCCCATATAAAGTCTGAGGCTATACAGTGGAAGAGGGCAGTCCAAGCACAGTCTACTACTTTTCCCTGTGGCCTATGAATGAACCATGTGCTGAGGGACAGATGTCTTGGCCTGGCTTCTTGGACAAGATGAAAGTATGGGCTGATTCCCTTTCCTAGGGCATCTTGACCCAAAATACATCCCATAGTAGCTGGTGGACTATCAGCACATCCCTCCTCTCTTATCCTGAGTGCATGTCAACATTTGCAGGAACTGTTTAGCTAAGTGTTTTCATTATGTGGTACCTGGCCAACCCCAATTGTATATCTGTTCCTAGCAGAGAGCGAATGAGGTCCCTCATCTGGGACGTGACAGGGGTATGTGCAGAACACCAGCCATAAGTAGGCTGCAGGAAGTATCCTGCTGGCCTGGGGGACTGGTGCCACTATTGAAGCTTATTTTGATCTGTCTCTTCTCTGAGTAAAGCACTGTCCCATCCACTGCCTGTGTGTAAGTCTTGCTTTCACTGGAGACCCTGGACCTTGGTTTGACAGTCTGGTGCCGTGAGCAGGGTCAACAAGAGCTACAACTACTACACATATACAATTACTTATTTGTGGTTTTCTAATTCAAAACACAAAATTTTAGTTATTTTATGCTGGCAAAAGCTATAGGCTTTCATCAAAATTAAAAACTTCTGTGCATCAAAGCACATTATCAAGAGAATGAAAGTACAGCATACAGAAGGGAAGAAAATATTTGCAAATCATATATTTGGTAAAGTTCTAGTCTCCAGAATATATAAAGAACACTTAAAATTCAATAATGAAAAGACAAACAACCCAAATAATAAATGGGCAAAAGACTTGAACAGGCATTTCTCCAAGCAAAATATACAAATTGTCAACAACCACAGGAAAAGATGCTCAACATCATCAGTCATTAAACCAAACCAAACCAAACCCATTGCCGTCAAGTTGATTCTGACTCATGGTGACCCTGTAGGACAGAGTAGAACTGTCCCATAGAGTTTCCAAGGAGCACCTGGTGAATTTGAACTGCCAACCTTTTGGTTAGCAGCCATAGCACTTAACCACTAAGCTACTGGGGTTTCCAGCAGTCATTAGGGAAATGCAAATCAAGACCACAGTGAAATTTTTTTCATACCTGCTATGATGACATGTCTGTCACTTTGTCATACTGTGGGGGCTTGCATGTTGCTGTGATACTGGAAGCTATGCCACCGGTATTCAAATACCAGCAGGGTCGCCCATGGAAGACAGGTTTCAGCTGAGCTTCCAGACTAAGGCAGACTAGGGAAAAGGACCTGGCAGTCTACTTCTGAAAAGAATTAGCCAGTGAAAACCTTATGAATAGCAGTGGAACACTGTCTGATATAGTGCCGGAAGATGAGCCCCCAGGTTGGAAGGCACTCAAAAGATGACTGGGGAAGAGCTGCCTCCTCGAAGTGAAGTCAACCTTAGTGATGTGGACAGAGTAAAGCTTTCGGGACCTTCATCTGCTGATGTGGCACAACTCAAAATGAGAAGAAACAGCTGCAAACATCCATTAATAATCGGAACTTGGAATGTACGAAGTATAAATCTAGAAAAATTGGAAATCATCAAAAATGAAATGGAACACATAAATATTGATACCCTAACCATTATTGAGCTGAAATGGACTAACATTAGTCATTTTGAATTGGACAACCTTATAGTCTACTATACCGGGAATGACAACTGGAAGAGGAAGGGTGTTGCATTCATCATCAAAAAGAACATTTCAAGATCTATCCTGAAGTACAAAGCTGTCAGTGATAGGATAATATCCGTACGCCTATAAGAAAGACCAGTTAATACGACCATTATTCAAATTTATGCACCAACCACTAAGGCCAAAGATGAAGAAATATTGGTTGATGGTCAACCATTTCAGGAAGTAGCATAAGATCAAGAACCGATGGTACTGAAGGAAGATGTCCAAGCTGCACTGAAGGCATTGGCAAAAAAAAAAAAAAAAAAGACTCCAGGAATTGATGGAGTACCAGTTGAGATGTTTCAACAAACGGATGAAGCACTGGAAGAGCTCACTTATCTGTGTCAAGAAATTTGGCAGACAGCTACCTGGCCAATAGACTGAAAGAGATCCATATTTATGCCTATTCCAAAGAAAGGCAATACAACAGAATACGGAAATTATCGAACAATATCATTAATGTCACACACAAGTGAAATTTTGCTGAAAATCATTCAAAAGCAGTTAAATCAGTATATTGACAGGGAACTGCCAGAAACTCAAGCAAGATTCAGAGGAGGATTTGGAACAAGGGATATTATTGCCAATGTCAGACAGATCATGGCTGAAAGCAGAGAATACCAGAAATATGTTTACCAGTATTTTATTGACTATGCAAAGGCATCCGACTGTGTGGATTGTAACAAATTATGGATAACATTGTGAAGAATGGGAATTCCAGAACACTTAGTTGTGCTCCTGAGGAACCTGTACACAGACCAAAAGGCAGTTGTTCAAACAGAACAAGGGAAAACAAGGTTTAAAGTTAAGAAAGGTGTGTATCAGGGTTGAATACTTCCACCACACTTATTCAATCTGTGTGCTGAGCAAATAATCTGAGAAGCTGAACTATGTGAAGAAGAAGGTGGCATCAGGATTGGAGGAAGACTCATTAACAACCTGCATTATGCAGATGACACAACCTTGTTTGCTGAAAGTGAAGAGGACTCGAAGCACTTGCTGATGAAGATCAAAGACTACAGCCCTCAGTATGGATTACACCTCAACATAAAGAAAACAAAAATCCTCACAACTGGACCAATAAACAACATGATAAACTCAGAAAAGATCCACAATCAACACCCATGGAAACAGCAGTCAAGAAATCAAAACGATGTATTGCATTAGACAAATCTGCTGCAAAAAACCTCTTTAAAGTGTTAAAAAGCAAAGACATCGCTTTAAGGACTAAGATGTGCCTTATCCAAGCCATGGTGTTTTCAATCACTTTATATGCATGTGAAAGTTGGACAGTGAATAAGGAAGAGGGAAGAAGAATTGATGCCTTTAAATGGTGTTGGTGAAGAATACTGTAGACTGGAAACCCTGGTGGTATAGTGGTTAAGTGCTATGGCTGCTAACCAAAGGGTCGGCAGTTCGAATCCGCCAGGCGCTCCTTGGAAACTCTATGGGGCAGTTCTACTCTGTCCTATAGGGTCGCTATGAGTCCGAGTTGACTCGATGGCACTGGGTTTGTTTTTTTTTGTTTTGTTTTTTTGCCAGAAGAACAAACAAATCTGTCTTGAAAGTACAGCCAGATGCTCCTTAGAAGGGAGGATGGGGAGACTTCTTCTCATGTACTTTGCAAGTGTTATCAGGAGGGACCAGTCCCTGTAGAAGGACATCACGCTTGGTAAGGTAGAGGGTCAGGGAAAAAGAGGAAGACCCTCAATGAAATGGATTGACACAGTGGGTGAAACAATGGGCTCAAGCATAACAACAATTGTGAGGATGATGCAGAACCAAGCAGTGTTTCATTCTGTTGTACAAAAGGTCGCTATGAGTTGGAACCGACTCAACGGCACCTAAGGACAACGACTTTTAGTTTCTTGCAATAGAGTTTTATCATTTTCTTTGTATAGGTCTTTTACTTCCCTGGTTAGATTTATTCCTAAGTATTTTGTCTTTGTAGGGGCTAATATAAATGGCATTGTTTTCCTGATTTCCTTTTTTCAAAGTTCCCTTTGTTGGTGTATAGGAATCCAAGTAATTTTTTATGTTGATCTTGTATCCTGCTTCTCTGCTGAATCTATTAGTTCCAGTAGTTTTCTTGTGGAATATTTGGGGTTCTTTATGTAAAAAAAAAAAAAAAAATTTTTTTTTTTTTTTTAATGTATAGAATCATATCATCTGGGAATAGGGATAGTTCTTCTTCTTCCTTTCCAATTTGAATGACATTTCTTTATTTTTCTTGTCTTATTGCTCTAGCTAGGACTTCCAGTGCAATGTTAAATAAGAGTGGTGATAAAGGGCATCCTTGTGTTTTTCTTTTTTGTGTGTGTGTGTGTGTTTCTTGTTCTCAGAAGGAATGCTTTCAGCCTTTCTCTGTTAAGAATGATGCTGGCTGTTGGTTTTGTATATATGCCCTTTATTATGTTGAGGAATTTCCTTTCTATATCTGTTTTATTGAGAGTTATTATCAAGAGTGGGTCCGTTCGACTTTATCAAATGCCTTTTCTGTGTTGATTGAGATGATCATGTGATTTTCTTCTGTTCTATTTATGTGGTGGATTACCTTGACTGATTTTCTAATGTTGAACCATCCTTGCATATGTGCTTATGAATCATATTTTGTTGTGGTGTAATTTTTTATATGATGCTCTATTATATGGGCTAGAATTTTGTTGAGAATTTTTGCATCTACATTCATGAGAGATATTTGTCTGTAATTTTCTTTTTTTGTGGTGTCTTTGCCTGGCTTTGGTATCAGGGTTATGCTGGCTTCATGGAATGAATTCAGAGTATTCCTTCCTTTTCTATGCTATGAAATAGTTTGAGTAGTACTGGTGTAAGCGCTTCTCTGAATGTTTGGTTGAATTCTCCAGAAAAGTCATCTGGGCCAGGTCTTTTTTTATGTTGGGAGTTTTTTTTTTTTTTTAATGCTTTCAATCTCTTCTTATGGGTCTGTTCAGACCTTATATCTCAGTTTGTGTTAGTTTAGGTAGGTGGTGTGTTTCTAGAAATTTGCCCATTTCCTCTAAGTTCTCAAATTTGTTGGAGTACAGTTTTTCTTAGTATTCTGTTATGATCCTTTTACTTTAGTTGGGTCAGTTGTAATGTCCCCCATCTCATTTCTTATTTGAGTTATTTGCTTTGTCTCCTGTCCTTCTTTTGTCAGTTTGGCCTATGGCTTGCTGATTTTGTTTATCTTTTCAAAAATCAACTTTTGATCTTGTTGATTCTACTGTTTTTCTGTTCTCTATTTCTTTTTTTTCTGCTCTAATCTTTATTATTTCCTTTCTTCTCATGCCTTCTTTTGCTATTGCCTTTCTATTTGTTGGAGGTGTAGGGCTAACATTTTGATTTTGGACAATTCTTTTTTTTAGTGCATTTATTGCTGTAAATTTACATCTGAGCATTGCTTTTACTGTGCTCCAAAGGTTTTGTTACAATGTGTTTTTGTTCTCATTTGACTCTAAGAATTTTTTTTATTCCCTCTTTGATTTCTTCTATTACCCAATTGTTTTTAAGGAAGGTGTTATTCAGTTTCTTGTGTTTGATTTTTTTTTTCTTGCTCTGCCTGTTATTGATTTCTTCTTTTGTGGTGTTGTGACCAGAAAGAATGCTTCGTATTATTTCAGTATCTTGGATTTCATTGAGGATTGCTTTGTGGCTTAAAATGTGGTCTATTCTGGAGAATGTTCCATGTGCTTTGGAAAATAATGTATACTTTGCAGCTGTTGGAGTGTTCTATATATGTCTATGGGGTCAAATTTGTAAATTGTGGCCTTTAAATCTTCTTTGTCTTTGTTTATTTTCTTTCTAGATGTTCTGTCCTTTACTGAGAGTGGTGTGTTGAAGTCTCCTTCTATTATTGTGGAACTATTTCTCTTTTCAGTACTGTTAGAGTTTGGCTTATTTATTTTGGAGCCCTGTTATTGAGTGTGTAAAAATTTATTAAGGTTATGTCTTTTTGGTGGATTGTCCCTGTAAACATTATGTAATGTCCTTCCTTGTCCTTTATGGTTGATTTACCCTTAAAGTCTTTTTTATCTGAGATTAATATTGACACTTCTGCCTTTTTTTTTGTTACGGTTTGCTCGATATATTTTTTTCCATCATTTGATTTTTAATATTTTTGTCTTTGTTTCTAAGGTGTGTCTCTTGTAGACAGCATATTGATGGGTCGTGCTGTTTTATCCATTCTTCCACTCTGTCTCTTTACAGATATTTTGAAGCCACTTATATTCAGTGTGATTATCAATAGGTATGATTTTTTTATGAGTTTATTGCTGTCATATTGTTGTGCTTTTGTTGTTGTTTTGCTGACATTTTGTTTGTTCCTCCTACTCTCCTGTGTTGAGTTATTTTTGTTTAGGGATTTTCTTTTCAATTCTTTTGTTATTACAGATTTTGTGTTTACTGAGGTTTTGTTTTCCTTCTTTTTTTATTCTGATGAGTAGGTTTGTTAACTTTCTTTACAGTTGCCTTTAAATTTACCCTTATCTTCCTAAGCTTGAACTAGTCTTTTATTACTTGGTATCTCCTTGACTTCCTCTTCATTTGAAAGTTCTATACCTACACCGTTTATTTCCCTTTTTATTGTTTTGGCTTTGGCCTCATTTACAGGTTGATGTTTCTGTTTCACTGTTTTATGTGTTTGAGCTTTGTTTATTATTGAAGGTACTTCACCTAGGTTGGTACCTGGCTGATATTGTCCTGTGTCCTAGACTCTGGTTGTTGTATGATGTTGTTGATTCTCTAATGAAAGGACTCCCTTTAATATTTCTTGTAAATTTGGTTTGGTTTTTACAAATTCACTTAATTTCTGTTTTTCTGGAAACATCCTAATTTCGCCATTCTATTGGAGAGAGAGTTTTGCATGATATATTATTCTTATTTGGCAGTGTTTTTCTTTCAGGCTTTTGAATAGTCTTCCCGCCTGTGTAGTTTCTCCTAAGTAATTAGAGCTTCATCTCATTGTTTTGAATTTGTAAGTGACTTTTTGTTTTTCTTGAGCTGCTCTCAGGATTCTTTCTTTTTCTTTGGTTTTGGCAAGTGTGATTTTGATATGTCTTGGTGACTTTCTTTAGGGTCTATCCTATAAGGGGTTCATTGCACTTCTTGGATGGTCAAGTTTTTGTCTTCCATGATACTTGGGAAGTTTTCTGTCGGTATATCTTCAACAATTTTATTTGTGTTTTCCATTATCTCCTCCTCTTCTGGAATTCTGATCCCAAGCAAATTTTTGCTCTAGATTGTGTCCCACAAAATTCTTAGGTGTTCTCATTTTTCTCCATTCTTATCTCTGATTTTTCCTCAAAGAAATTGGTGTCCATGGACTTGACTTCAGTCTTGCTGATTGTGTCTTTCATCATTTTAAATTTGTTCCTAATACCTTCTATTGAGTTGTGCATTTCTGAAATTTTGTTGTTTATCTTTTGGATTTCTAGTATGATTTCTAATTATGTATTTTGATGTTTTGTCCTTGTATTACTTACCTGAATACTTCTATTGCTTTGTCTGTGTTTTCCTTAATTTTGGGTATATTTTTATTGTGGTTTTGTCTGTGTTTTCCATGATTTTTGTCTGTGTTTCCCTTGATCTCTTTCCTAGTCTCTTGAAGAGCCCTAAATATTAATCTTTTAAATTCTATATCCAGTAGTCCCACTGCCTTTTCTTTTGCCAGTAACTCATCTGATTCTTTAGTTTGGTCACTTTATGGAGCCATCTTGTCCAACTTTTTTTTTTTTTTTTTTGATATTGTCTGCTGTCTCCAAGACATTAAGGTATTATTTTCTTTATTTATTGATAGTAAAAAATAAAAATAAATTTTTTATTCTTGTATGTTCATTTGCGGAAACCTTGGTGGTGTAGTGGTTAAGTGCTACGGCTGCTAACCAAAGGGTTGGCAGTTTGAATCCACCAGGCACTCCTTAGAAACTCTGGGGCAGTTCTACTCTGTCCTACAGGGTCGCTATGAGTCAGAATCAACTCGATGGCACTGGGTTTGGATTTTGGTTTTTTATGTTCATTTGTTTTGTCCTGCTTCTTGGTTTTGTTTTGATTTGTCAGGGTGAGTGGGCCTGGCTTTCTTTGCTACTTGCTCATCTGTGAGCGCAATAGCTCTCGCCAACTTGTCTGAGTGGGCAAGGAAGCAACAGTCAGGGTGAGCCTTCTTCACTGTACACTGGTTTGGCAAGGTAGTTGAGGGCTGACTGGGTGGGCACTGCCTGCCTCCTGATGTTGTTCTACTGGTGAGGGAGCATTCACAGCCCCTTGCCAAATGGGAAGTGGTATGGGTTCACTTCCTTTCATTCAGCAGCTGGCCTAGTGGCAGGAGAGGAACAGTGGTGCAAGCCCAGTGTGGAAGCGAACCTCAATACCGAATACGATCTAGCCGTGGCAGCACAGTGAGGGCCATTGGGAATAGGGAGGTGATGTATGGGGCTAGGTGGGGGGAAAAAAGAAGAGAAAAGGCGAGAAGAAAAAAAATAGCCAGCAGTTGGCAGCAGGGTAGAACGGAGGGCCAGTGGGAGGTTGGGGGAGGTTGTGTTTGGGATAGATGGGAGGTAGAAAGAAATAAAAGGAAAAAAGAATAAAATAAATGGCAGTGCAATATGGGCCAGTCGTGGAGGAGGTAGGCCCAGGGCAGCAGTGGGCCAGTGTGCTGGTGGCACACTATCTGTGGTGGCATGGTGGGGCCTTGAAGGAAAGGGTGGAGGTGGCCTATGGGGCTAGGTTACAGATAGAAAGAAAAGTGAGAAAGGAAAAAATGACACAGTGGGTGTTAGCAAGTGGGGGCTGCGCAGACCCAGTGAAAGGGGAAAGAAAAGAAGAAAATAAAGAGAAAAAAATGGCAGTTTGGTGGGAGCCAGCAGGTAGGGGTGGGGTGTACCTGGGGCAGTCATGGGCCAGTGGCTCTCTAGCCACAATGGCACAGCAGAGGCCGGTGGTAAGGTGGAGGGGTAATTGTATGGTGCTAGGTGAGAGGGACAAAGTAAAGGAAGAAAGAGAAATGAAAAATAAAAAAATGTTGGTGCACTGGGGGCTGGCTAGTGGACCCAGGGGTCAGTGGGATAGGAGGGGAGATGATGTACTGGGCTAAATGGACAGTAGGAAGAAAAGAAAGGAAAAAAAATGATGGCACAGAGGTAGCTGGCATTTGGGTGTGGGGCTGTCATGGAGCAGCAGTGGGCCAGTGGCTCTCTAGACATGGTGGCACAGCAGGGTCCAGTGGTCAGGAGGGAGGTGGAATATGGGGTAGGTGGGATGGAGAAAGAAAAAGAAAAGAAGTAAAAATAAAATTAAATTAAAAATAAATAATCTAGTGGCACAATGGCAGCTGGCAAGTGGGGGCTGGGCAGATCCAACAGCTGGTTGGAAGGGAGGGGAGATGATGTATGGGGTTAGATGGGAGGGAGAAAGAAAAGAAAGAAGAAAAAAACCAAAAAAATAATGATGGCATGGCAGAAGGCAGCGGGTGGGGGTGGGGCAGATCTGGGGAGGTGGCAGGCTGATGGCACTCTGGGAAAGAGTGGAGTGGGTTAAGGGGCTAGGTGAAAGGGCGAAAGAGAAGGAAGGAGGGAAAAATGGCACTGCAGGAGCCCGTGTGGGGGCAGGCTGGGTAGGGCACACCTAGGGCGGTAGCAGGCCAGTGACTTTCTAGCCGAGAAAGCACGACATGGCCTGGCAGGAAGGGGTGGGGATAGTATACAGGGCTAGGTGGAAGGGAGAAAGAAAAATAAGGAAAAAAAAAATGGAGTTGCAGGAGCTGGCAAGTGGAGTTGGGGTGGACACGGGTAGCAGCAGGCCAGTTGGGGTGGACACGGGTAGCAGCAGGCCAGTCTCTCTGTAGCCGTGGTGGCGTGGTGTGGCCCATTAGGAAGGGGGGAGGAGTAAGGAGCTAGGTGAGAGGGAGAAAGAAAACAAAGAAAGGGAAAAAATGGCACAGCGAAAGCTGGTGGGTGGGGGTGGGGTAGATCCAGGGTGGCAGCAGTCCGGTGGCTCTCTAGCCGTGTGGTGTGACGTGGACCATTGGGAAGAGGTGGAGGTAGTGTATGGGGCAGAATGCTGAAGAGTAGTAGAGTGTGTTTCTGTGGTTACCAGGTGCTCTGTCTCCTGTTGAGAGCTCCTTGAAGTTGCCTTCCCATACTCCCTGTCCAGGGTCGTTGCTGGCTGTGTTCCAAGATGGTGATTCTATGCCATGTTAGTTGTCAGGGGACGTCTACTCTATCTCTCATTCTCTGCTGTCAGTTTCTTCTTCCATTTGCTGTTTGGTCTAGTTCTTTATCCCTTCATTTGATGTTCAGGGTTCTAGGATTGACATTGGTATTTATTTTACTTAATTTTTGGGGGTCTTTGCTGCAGAGGGACAACATGGTGTGTCTATGGTGCTATGTTGGCTCTGCTTCTTTTTTTGTTTTTAATATTAGCAATTTGTGTCTTCTGTCTTTTTTTCTTGGTTACGCTGGCTAGAGGTTTATCAATTTCATTGATCTTTCCAAAGAAGCAGCTTTTGGTTTTGTTGATTTTCTCTTTCAAAAATTTTTTTTTCTGCTCTAATTTTTAAATTTCTTTTTGTCTGATTACTTTGGGTTTAATTTTCTTTTCTTTTTTTTTTGTACGTGTTTCTTATGATGGAAGCTTAAATTATTGATTTTGGGTCTTTCTTCCTTCCTAATATAATCAACCAATGCTATAAACCTTTCATTGCATCACACATTTTTTTTTATTGTACTTTAGATGAAGGTTTATAGAGCAAACTAGTTTCTCATTAAACAATTAATACACATATTGTTTTGTGACATTGATTGCCAACCCCATGACATGTCAACACTCTCCCCTTCTCGACCTTGGGTTCCCCATTACCAGCTTTCCTGTCCCCTCCTGCCTTCTCGTCCTTGCCCCTGAGCTGGTGTGCCCATTTAGTCTTATTTTTTTTTATGGGCCTATCTAATCTTTGGCTGAAGGGTGAACCTCAGGAGTGACTTCAGTACTGAGCTATAAGGGGGTCTGGGGGCCATAGTCTCAGGGTTTCTCCAGTCTTTGTCAGGCCAGTAAGTCTGGTTTTTTTTGTGTGTGTAAATTTGAATTGTGTTGTACATTTTTCTCCTGCCATATCTGTGACCCTCTATTGGGATCCCTGCCAGAGCAGTTGGAGGTGATAGCCAGGTACCATCTAGTTGTGCTGGACTCACTCTGGTGAAGGCTGTAGTAGTTGTGGTCCATTAGTCCTTTGGGCTAATCTTTCCCTTGTGTCTTTGGTTTTCTTCATTCCTCTTTGCTCCAGAAGGGGTGAGACAAGTGGAGTATTTTATATGGCCACTCACAAGCTTTTAAGACCCCAGATACTACTCACCAAAGTAAAATGTAGAGCATTTTCTTTATAAACTATGTTATGCCAGTTGAGCTAGATGTTCCCTGAGATCATGTTCCCCACAGCCCTCAGTCCAGTAATTTGGCCCCTCAGAGAGTTTGGATGCATTTATGGAGCTTCATGACCTTGCCTTGGACAAGTGCATCACACAAATTTTAATAAGCTATATTTTCATTTTTATTCAGTTCATAGTATTTTAAAATTTATCTTGAGACTTCTTTGATCCATCTGTTATTTAGGAATGTGTTGTTTTATCTCTAAATATTTGTGGATCTTATTGGTATCTTCTGTTATCAATATTTAGTTTAATACCATTGTGGTCTGAGATCATATGTTATAGGATTTCTATTTGTTTAAATTTGTTAAGGTGTGTATTATGCCCTAAAACGTGGATCTTGGTGAATGTTTCATGTGAGCTTGAAAAAAATGTATATTCTGCTGTTGTTGGATGAAGTATTCAGTAAATGTCAATTAGATCCAGTTGATTGATGGTGCTGTTCAGTTTAGCTATACCTTTAATGATTTTCTGCATGCTGGATCTGTCAACTACCGAGAGAGGACTGTTGAAGTCATCAACTATAGCAGTGGATTTTTCTATTTCTTCCTGTACTTCTGTCAGTTTTTGCCTCACATATTTTGATGCTCTGGTGTTAGGCAAATACGTATTTAGGATCATTATGTCTTCTTGGAGAATTAACCCCTTTATCATCATGTAATAGCCCTCTTTATTCTTGATCGTTTTTCTCACCCTACAACATGCTTGGTCTGAGATTAACATAGCTACTCTAGCCTTTCTTTGTTTATTGATGTTAGCATGTGTATTTCTTCATTCCTTTACTTTTAATCTATCTGTGTTTTTATATTTAAAGTGGGTTTCTTGAAGACCAAATATAGTTGGAACTTTTAAAAAAAATCTGTCTTTTAATTGGTATATTTATATCATTCATATTAATATGGCTATTGTTACAGTTGGGTTGATAGCTATTACATCTATAACTATTTTCTATTATTTCCCTTGAACTTTTTTTGTCTTCCACTTTTTTTTTTTTTTTTGCCTTCTCTGGTTTGAATGGCCATTTTGTATGATTGAATTATCTCTCCTCCTCATTTAGCATATCAATTATACTTCCTTTTAAAACTTTTTAGTGGTTGCCCTAATGTTTGCAAAATACCTATATTGCTTCACAGTAGTACAGATGCCTTATAGCAGAGTATTCCCGATTCCTCTCTCCTGCCCCTTAAAACATCGATGTCATATATTTCACTTACCCATAAGCTGTAATCATTCAGGAGCCCTGGTGGAACAGTGGTTAAGTGGCTGATAACCAGGAGGTCAGCAGTTCAAATCTACCAGCTGCTCCTTGGAAATCCTATGGGGACAGTTCTACTCTGTTCTACAGGCTTGCTATGATTTGGCATCAACTCAACAGCAATGAGTTTGGTTTTTTTGGTTTATGATCATTCAATATGTTGTTATTATTTTTAAACAACCTGCTACTTGTTAGATCTGTTAAGAATAAGGAAAATAAAATATTGTATTTTGTCTTTTATTACTTCTTGACTTCCCTTCCTTTCTTTATGCAATTCTGAGTTTCTGGCCTATTTCATTTTCCTTCTCTCTGAAGAGCATCTTTTAACATTTACAGCAAGTCATGTCTAGCGACAAAAGATTCCCTCATTTTTTCCCCTGAAAAAGTGTATCTTTTTCACTTTTGAGGGATAAATTTACTGAATAAAGAGTTCTAGGTTGCTGTTTTATTTTCTTTCAACAGTTTAAATATTTTGCTCAACTCTCTTCTTGCTTGTATAGTTTCTGAAGAGAAGTCCAACGTACTTCTTTTTTTAAAATTTTTATTGTGCATTAAGTGAAGTTTACAATTCAAGTCAGTCTCTCACACAAAAACTTATATATACCTTGCAAATGCTCCCAATTGCTCTACCCCTAATGAGACAGTCCACTCCCTCCCTCTACTCTCTCTTTTCCTGTCCATTCCTCCAGCTTCTAACCCACTCTACCCTCTCATCTCCCCTCCAGGCAGGAGATACGAACATAGTGTCAAGTGTCCACCTGATCCAAGAAGCTCACTCCTCACCAGCATCCCTCTCCAACACATTGTCCAGTCCAATCCCTGTCTGAAGAGTTGGCTTTGGAAATGGTTCCTGTCCTGGGCCAACAGAAGGGCTGGGGGCCATGACCACCGGGGTCCTTCTAGTCAGTCAGACCATTAAGTCTGGTCTTTTTATGAGAATTTGGGGTCTGCATCCCACTGCTCTCCTGCTCCCTCAGGGGTTCGCTGTTGTGTTCCCTGTCAGGGCAGTCATCAGTTGTAGCCAGGCACCATCTAGTTCTACTGGTCTCAGGCTGATATGGTGTCTGGTTTATGTAGCCCATTCTGTCTCTTGGGCTCGTAATTACCTTGTGTCCTTGGTGTTCTTCATTCTCCTTTGGTCCAGGTGGGTTGAGACTCATTGATGCATCTTAGATGGCTGGTTGCTAGCGTTTAAGACCCCAGACACAACTCTCCAAAGTGGGATGCAGAATGTTTTCTTAATAGATTTTATTATGCCAATTGACTTAGAGGTCCCCTGAAACTATGGTCCCCAAACCCCCACCCCTGTTACGCTGGTCTTTGAAGCATTCAGTTTATTCAAGACACTTCGTTGCTTTTGGTTTAATTCAGTTGTGCTGACCTTGCCTGTATTGTGTGTTGTCTTTCCCTTCACCTAAAGTAGTTCTTATCTATTTAATTAATGAATACCCCTCTCCTCTCCTAACCACCCTCTCCCCCTCTTAATCATCAAAGAATATTTTCTTCTCTGTTTAAACTATTTCTCAAGTTCTTATAATAGTGGTCTTATACAATATTTGTCCTTTTGCAACTGACTAATTTCACTCAGCATGATGCCTTCCAGATTCCCCCATGTTATGAAATGTTTCACAGCTTAATCAGTGTTCTTTATCAGTGCGTAGTATTCCACTGTGTGAATATACCGTAATTTATTTATCCATTTATCCATTGATGAGCACCTTGGTTGCTTCCATCTTTTTTGCTATTGTAAACAGTGCTGCAGTGAACACGGGTGTGCATATATCTGTTCGTGTAAAGGCTCTTATTTCTCTAGGATATATTCCAAGGAGTGGGATTGCTGGATCGTATGGTAGTTCTATTTCTAGCTTTTTAAGGAAGTCCCAAATTGATTTCCAAAGTGGTTGTGCAATTTTACTTTCCCTCCAGCAGTGCATAAGTGTTCCAGTCTCTCCACAACATCTCCAACATTTATTATTTTGTGTTTTTTGGATTAATGCCAGCCTTGTTGGAGTGAGATGGAATCTCATTGTAGTTTTGATTTGCATTTCTCTAATGGCTAATGATCCTGAGCATTTCCTCATTATCTGTTGTCTACCTGAATGTCTTCTTTAGTGAAGTGTCTGTTCATATCTTTTGCCCATTTTTGAATAGAGTTATTTGTCTTTTTGTAGTTGAGTTTTTGCAGTATCACGTAGATTTCAGAGATCAGGCACTGATCAGAAATGTCATAGCTAAAAATTTTTTCCCAGTCTGTATGTAATGTTTTTACTCTTTTGGTGAACGCTTTGGAGGAGCATAGGTGTTTAATTTTTAGGAGCTCCCAGTTATCTGGTTTCTCTTCTGCCTTGTTAGTAATACTATGCATACTGTTTATGCCATGTATTGGGGCTCCTAGCATTGTCCCTATTTTTTCTTCCATGATCTTTATCATTTTAGATTTTATATTTAGGTCTTTGATCCATTTTGAGTTAGTTTTTGTGCACGGTGTGAGGTATGGGTGTTGTTTCATTTTATTGCAGATGGATATCCACTTATGCCAACATCATTTGTTAAAAAGACTGCCTTTTCCCCCATTTAATGGTTCTGGGGCCTTTGTCAAATACCAACTACTCAAATGTGGATGGATTTATGTCTGGATTCCCAATTTTTTTCCATTGGTCTATGTACCTGTTGTTGTACCAGTACCAGGCTGTTTTGACTACGGTGGGTGGTATAATAGGTTCTAAATCAGGTAGAGTGAGGCCTCCCACTTTGTTCTTCTTTTTCAGTAATGGTTTATTTATCCGGGGCCTCTTTCCCTTCCATATGAAGTTGGTGATTTGTTTCTCCATCTCATTAAAAAATGTCATTGGAATTTGGATTGGAATTGTGTTAAATCTATAGATTGCTTTTGAAAGAATAGACGTTTTTATAATGTGAAATCTTCCTATCCATAAGCAAGGTATGCTGTTCGACTTATGCAGGTCTCTTTTGGTTTCTTGCAGAAGTGTTTTGTAGTTTTCTTTCTATAAGTCTTTTACATCTCTGGTAAGACTTATTCTTAAGTATTTTATCTTCTTGAGGGCTACTGTAAATGGTATTGATTTGGTGATTTCCTCTTTGACGTTCTTTTTGTTGGTGTAGAGGAATCCCACTGATTTTTGTACGTTTATCTTGTATCCCTATACTCTGCTGAACTCTTCTATTAGTTTCCATAGTTTTCTTAAGGATTCCTTAGGGTTTTCTGTGTATAAGATCATGTCACCTGCAAATAGAGATACTTTTACTTCTTCCTTGCCAATCTGGATGCCCTTAATTTTTTTATCTGGCTAGGACCTCCAGCACAATGTTGAATAAGAGTGGTGATAAAGGGAATCTTTGTCTGGTTCCCGATCTCAAGGGGAATGCTTTCAGGCTCTCTCCATTTAAGGTGATGTTGGCTGTTGGCTTTGTATAAATGCCCTTTGTTATGCTGAGGAATTTTCCTTCTATTCCTATTTTGCTGAGAGTTTTTATCATGAGTGGGTGTTGGACTTTGTCAAATGCCTTTTCTGCATCTATTGATAAAATCATGTGATTCTTGTCTTTTGTTTTATTTTTATGATGGATTGCATTAATTGTTTTTCTAATGTTGAACCATCCTTGCATACCTGGTATGAATCCCATGTGGTCATGGTGAACTTTTTTTTTGATATGTTGTTGAATTCTATTGGCTAGAATTTTGTTGAGGATGTTAGCATCTAAGTTCATGAGGGATATAGGTTTGTAATTTTCTTTTTTTGTGGTGTCTTTACCTGGTTTGGGTATCAGGGATATGGTGGCTTTATAGAATGAGTTTGGAAGTATTCTGTCCTTTTATATGCGCTGAAATACCTGTAGTAGTAGTGGTGTTAACTCTTCTCTGACAGTTTGGTAGAACTCTGCAGCGAAGCCATCCAGGCCAGGGCTTTTTTTGTTGGGAGTTTTTTGGTTACCTTTTCAATCTCTTTTTTTGCTGTGGGTCTATTTAATTATCCTACCTCTGTTTGTGTTCGTTTAGAAAGGTAGTGTGTTTCTAGGAATTCATCCATTTTTTCTAGGTTTTCAAATTTGTTAGAGTACAATTTTTTTCATAGTAATCTGATATAAATCTTTTTAATTTCAGTTGGGTCGGTTGTAATATTGCCCATCTCATTCCTTATTCTGGGTTATTTGCTTCCTCTCCTCTTTTTCTTTTGTCAGTTTAGACAATGGGTTATCAATTTTGTTAATTTTTTCAAAGAACCAGCTTTTGGTCTTGTTAATTCTTTCAATTGTTTTTCTGTTTTCTATTTCATTTAGTTTTGGTCTAATTTTTATTATTTGCTTTTTTCTATGCCTGAGGGTTTCTTTTGTTGGTCTCTTTCTATTTGTTCAAGTTGTAGAGATAATTCTTTGATTTTGGCCCTTTCTTCTTTTTGTATGTGTGCATTTATTGATATAAATTGGCCTCTGAGCACTGCTTTCTCAGTTTCCCAAAGGTTGTGATAGCAAGTGTTTTCATTCTCATTGGATTCTATGAATTTCCTTATTCCATCCTTAATGTCTTGTATAATCCAATCTTTTTTGAGCAGGGTATTTTTCACTTTCCAAGTGTTTGATTTCTTTTCCTTGCTTTTTCAGTTATTGATTTCTACTTTTATGGCTGTATGGTCAGAGAGGATGCTTTGTAATATTTCAATGTTTTGGATTCTGCTAAAGCTTTCTTTATGACCTAATATGTGATCTATTCTAGAGAACGTTCCATGTGCGTTAGAAAAGAAAGAATACTTGGCTGGTGTTGGGTGCAGTGTTCTGTATATGTTTATGAGATCAAGTTGGTTGATTGTAACATTTAGATCTTCCGAGCCTTCATTGAGCTTCTTTCTGAATGTCCTGTCCTTCACCGAAAGTAGTGTGTTGAATTCTCTTACTATTATTGCGAAGCTGTCCGTCTCACTTTTCAGGGCTGATAGAGTTTGTTTTATGTGTCTTGCAGCCCTGTCATTGGGTGCTTAAATATTTAATATGGTTGTATTCTCTTGGTATATTGTCCCTTTAATCATTCTATAGTGTCCTTCCTTATCCTTTATAATGGATTTAACTTAAAGTCTATTTTGTCAGAAATTAATATTGCCACTCCTGCTGTTTTTTGATTGTTGTTTGCTTGATACATTTTTTTCATCGTTTGAGTTTTTGTTTGTTTGTGTCTCTAAGCCTAAGGTGTGTCTCTTGTAGGCAGCATATAGATGGGTCATGTTTTTTAATCCATTCTGCCACTCTCTGTCTCTTTATCAGTGCATTTAGTGCATTTACATTTAGCGTAATTATGGAGAGGTATGAATTTAGTGGTATCATTTTCATGTCTGTTTTTGTGTATTGTTGACAGTTTCTTTTTCCCAGTTAATTGTATGTGCTGAGTAGATTATATATTGTCCTTTCCTCATATTCGTTGTTGTTGATTTTGTTTCTACTGAGTATTTTTTCATGTATTTTATTTTGATGTGTAGGATAGTTTGTCTCCTTTCTAAATTGAAACCTAACTTTTATTACTTTGTATCACCTTGTCTTCCACTCCATATGAAAGATCTATGACTACAGTTCTTAGTCCCTGTTTATTGTTATAATGTCGTCTTATTTTAAATAATAACACTGCTGTTTCCATGTTTTGAGTGTTTTTTTATCTTGATTTATTATTATGCTTTTGCTTTCTGGGTTGACTTCTGATTGCTCTGCCTAGTGTTCTTGTTTTGGGTTGATACTTGATATTATTGATTTTCTAACCAAAGACCTCCATTTAGTATTGTAGTTTTGGTTTGGTTTTTACGAATTCCTTAAACTTCTGTTTATCTGGAAATATCCTAATTTCGCTTTCATAATTGAGAGACAGTTTTGCTGGATATATGATTCTTGGTTGGCAATCTTTTTTCCTTCAATTTTTTATATAAGTCATCCCATTGCCTTCTTGCCTGCATGGTTTCTGCCGAGTAGTCCGAGCTTATTCTTATTGACTCTCCTTTTTAGGTGACTTTTCGTCTATCCTTAGGTGTTCTTAAAATTCTCTCTTTATCTTTGGTTTTGGCAAGTTTGATTATAATATGTCTGGGTGACTTTCTTTTAAAATCTACCTTATGTGGAGTTCCATGAGCATCTTGGATAGATATCTTCTCATCTTTCACGATATCAGGGAAGTTTTCTGCCAACAAATCTTCAACAATTGTCTCTGTATTTTCTGTTATCCCTCCCTGTTTTGGTATTCCAGTCACTCGTAGGTTATTTCTCTTGATAGAGTCCCACAAGATTCTTAATGTTTCTTCCTTTTAAAAAATTTTTTTATCTGATTTTTCTTCAAATATATTGGTTCCAAATGCATTACCTTCACTTTCAGAAATTCTGCCTTATAGTTCCTCAATTCTGCTTCTCTGACTTTCTATTGAGTTGTCTAATTCTGTAATTTTATTGTTAACCTTCTGAGTTTCTGATTGCTGTCTGTGTATGGACTTTTACTTTTATTAAATTTTTCATTATGTCCCTGAATAATCTTTTTAATTTTTTCAACTGCTTTATCTGTGTGTTCCTTGGCTTGTTCTGCGTATTGCCTCATTTCCTTCCTGATGTCTTGAAGGGTTCTGTATATTAATCTTTTCTATTCTGCCTCTGGTAATTCCAGAAAGGCACTTTCATCTAGAAGATCCCTTGACTCTTTGTTTTGAGAACTTGTTGGGGTGATTATGATCTGTTTCTTTATGTGACTTGATATTGACTGTTGTCTTCAAGCCATCTATAAGTTATTGTATTAGTTTATTTTATGTTTGCTTACTGTATCGTAGCTTCTTGCTTTGTTTTGTTTTGATAAGCCCAAATGGGTTGCTTGAGTGAGCTAGCTAGATTATTTTTGCCTTTGGTGCTCTGACATCATTTCCCCTGATGGCTAGAGCTGTTATCAGGTATATCAGCCTAGGAGTTCACTCACTTTTCTTGTACGAATTCATCTGAGCAGTCCAGGTAGCTGATCATCATGTGTGTGGTACAGGCTGTGTGCTACAGTCTTAGAGTGGCTGGGGTGATTGGTGTAGTTACTGGTATCTGGTTGCAGCATGGTGTCACTCTCTGAACAAGGCAGGAGGCTGAGAATCATCCCCCTAATGTTTCTTAGGAAAATGTGTCCCTGTTCCCTAGAGCGTACATGTGGGTGGGTTCTGCAGATGGACCATGGGCACCCAATGGTTTTTGTTATAAGGACTGGAGGTACCAGTCATCCGTGGACACCTGAGTGGAGCTACCAGTCCTTAGGCCCCTGATGTGGACAGGTGAGGACCCTGTTTAATAGGCAAAGCAATGTCAAACATCAAATACCCACCTCTCTGCCACATAGCTGAAACTATTGTAGTCTGGCAACATGGGCCTATTCTCCTGAAATAGGCCTACACAGGTCCATGAAGAAGGGAAAGGTACTCAGAGTCCATAGACTGTTTATGCCTGGACAGGAGCCGCTTCTATCCTGAGCTCTCCCGGTTAGTGGAGCTGGTAAATTATCTTTCCCCCCCAGTTGCAAATTTATTCCTTTTCCAAGGCCAGAAGGATGGCTCTAGGCACTCAACAGGGCCTATTCCAGGCCCAGGGTAGTCAGCTGCTGCAGCTGGCTGGGGAGCGGGAAGGGGGGGTGGTAATACATGCACAAGTATTTAGTTTTTGCTGAGAGCGCTATTCTTCTCTGGTTCCAGTGGTGTGAATAGGCTGTTTGGCTGGCTGCTTCTCCGTGAGGAAACTGCAGCCGGATGCTAGTACCAGCCTGCTGCAGCTGCTCCCGGGAATGGTGCCTGAGGCTTTCTGGTGATTCAGGTCCATTAACTCTTGTCCACTTCTGAACTGTCTCCTCATCCTCCTGCCCCTCAGTTTGTTTTCTAACCTTGCCTTTGATGTTCAGGGCTCCCAGCTTGTCATAAATATACTTGTTTCAGTTTTTTTTTTATGGTCTTTGTTGTCAGAGGGCTCGCTGGAAGCATCTGTCTATTCGGCCATCTTGGCCCCGCCTCGGTACATGCCCATTTTAACATTATGACGCTACCAAAGTGGAGACAGATTTATATTTCTGGAGCCCCTGGCTAAGGAAAAGGATGGAAACTTTGTAATGAGCAGAGTTAGACACAGTACTTGTCTTTCCATGTTGCCATCTGTTAGATAGGAAAAGGTGAGCTTAATACTGACTGCTGTCTATTGGCTACTGTAATGTACTAGTAGTGACAGAGGTCCTCTGACTTCAAGAGGGGGAGTGGAATCACCATCAGCACAAAGCTGATTCCTATGAAGTGGAGGTCAGATATACTTTCACTCTCCAATATTTTTACCAATTATGACATCAGTCATCCCTCCCACAGCACTCTCTGCTTCTCTGCTGGATTTGATAATTCATTGCAATGTGTCACAAACTCACTAATTATACTTACAGGTAAGTGGTTTCTTGGGGAAGTAACAGGTTACAATTCAAGATAAGGATCAACTTGGAAGTAACAGGAACAACTCAGGAGACTGGATACAATTTGTCAATCAGGACGGTTTCCAACCAAGACAGCTCTCAGCTCCTTCTTGTGCCTCCTCCGCTGGACCTCCCTCAGGTCTGGGCTCTGCTGCTGGCCCGCACTTGGGCAAGTGTTGCAGTTCTTTTGGTTCTACTGTCAAGCATCCAGTGGTACCCCACTCTATCAGCAAGCCTTCTACCTGAAGGCTCTCAGCTATCCCACCATGGATTGGCAAGCCCACTGCAGCCACCTTGCTTTGTAGTCCAGCTTGTTTTGCACCAGTCTCCTGGTTCTCACTACTCATAGTGCCTTGAACTATCTCATATTATCCAGCACCATCTCCAATGTTATGGCTATCTCTGTTTGCTAGGTCTAGGAGGTTCTTAGTGCTTGGACTCCAGGTCCAGAAGACACGCTCCACTCCAGGGTCTTCTTGATGATAGTGAGGTCCCCCTGAATATCTGTGAGATTGACTCTTTTACAAGCCTACTCCTCCCACCAAGACCACAAACTGATCAGTTCTCTTGGTAAACCACAGGCACCCTATTTACATAATAAATTAGCCAATTCTTGAAAAGATTTTATGTACCTTATGTACATAGTAAACTGTCCAATCCCTTTTCAAGATTGTGACCTAGCAAATCATCTTGGCAGAACTCTAAACCCAGGACCAGAAAGGCCATATAGAAAGAGAAACTCCTTGCCCTGTAACTACTTACTGATAACAGTAATTAAAACCAATTAGACCTCCTGGATCTCCCTCTGGTGAAGACCCCACTCTCTAGGTGCCACGCTTTGTGATCTCTAGCTCTATGTACCCTTGACTACACAAGGGTCTATATGTTGTTATTACACTTAATGTTTGGAGCCAACGTTGTCGTTCCTGGTGTATGTGAAGAAGCAATAGAATCCTCAGAATGAGACACTGAGGCTACCCAGCCAGTCCCCACAGCCTTGTGAAGAAAATAGCCTCTCTCAACCCAGCAATACAAAGACCATGCCACGACTACCTCTGGAAGCAGAACTCTCAGGTTAGAAGGAAAGGCATGACCTAGCAACCTCCAATCTGTCACCCTCTCCCCAGGTTATGCCTTTCCTTTGGCCTTCTCTCACCATGAGTCTGGCCCCCAAGGGCAGGATCATGCTTCACTTAAATGCGCTGTTTTAAGCATTGTATCTATATCCTTTCTGAAATAACCTGCTCACTGGCATACACTTCACAAAAGTTTACCAAACACTAAAGAAGAGAAGCAAGATACACATAGAAATGACCATAAATCCACCAGTTACATGACTCTCAAATATGTCTCTGATCCTGGCTTAAATCTGTTCATCTCTTAGGTTCTGAAATCCTTCCACTGCTGTATAGATGCCACTGGGGATGTTCACGATCTAGCTAGAGGTAACTGATTTAGCAAAGAAAGACACAGGAAAACAAGTTAAATTTGAATTTCAGATAAGTAACAAATCATGTTTTAGTATAAATATGTCTCAAGCAGTATTTGGGATATAATTACACTAAAAACCTAACTAGATTTTTAATCTGGCAGTTCTAACTATAGCCTCAAAGGACAGACAGACAAAACTTCACAACCATCCTTCTTCAGTCCCTTCCTTACAAGCTTCCAGCCAGTGTTCGTAAAGAGGGCATTATCATTTCACCCATCCCCTGACATCTTAGGACTAAGGTAGAACACGAAACAGAAACACAACTCGTTGCTAGTCTCCTAGGCACCTTGTCCCCTTCAGAGCCATTGTCTATGGAGAGATTCCAAAAAAACTTACAAAGTTACCTAACTTGAAGAATTTTATTTTCTAAGATCTGATGTGAATTTATGGGGAGTACCATTTTTTTACCAAGAAGAAAAGGCCTGAAGTCAAGGCCAACTGATGAAACACATCCCAAATTTCAAGAAAAGAGGGAAAAGACAGGACTGGAGTCAATAACATTTTGGGGGGATTATTGAGAAGGAATTTTCTTCAGATCTTTCAGCTTGAGAAATGCCAAATATATTCTTCTCTTTTGGTTTTCTAACTCCAAGTCTTTGCACATTTAATTGTTATAATTTACCTTGTCTTCTCGAGCTGCTGTTTGAAATCTTTTGTTCAGCTCTTTCCTTCATTATTTCTTCCATTTGCTTTAGCTACCCTGCATTCATGAGGAAGTTTCAGAGTCTCTTCAGACATTCATTATGATCTTTCTTTTCTTTCCCATCTTTTTAATGACATTTTGCTTTCTTTGTGTATTCTGTCATCCTACAGCTTGTCTAGTCATAAGTGTTCAAAACATCAAGCCTATTCTTGAGATGGTCTCTAAATTCAGGTGGAATATACTCAAGGTTGTACTTGGTTCTCATGGGCTTGCTATACTTTTCTTCAGCTTCAGCTGCTCACATGCAAGTTGCAATTGAAACTGAAGAAAATTAGAACAAGTCCACAAGAGCCAAAGTGTGACCTAGAGTATATCACACCTGAATTTAGAGACCATCTCAAGAATAGATATGATGCATTGAACACTAATAAGTGAAGACCAGACAAGTTGTGGAATGACATCAAGGACATCATACATGAAGAAAAAAAAATGTCAATAAAAAGAAAGGAAAGAAAGAAAACACCAAAATGTTTGTCAGAAGAGGCTCTGAAACTTGCTCTTGAAGTTGAGTAGCTAAAGTGAACAGAAGAAATGATGAAGTTAAACAACTGAACAGAAGATTTCAAAGGGCAGCTCGAGAGGACAAAGTATTATAATGACAGGTGCAAAGACTTGGAGTTAGAAAATCAAAAGGGAAGAACATGCTCAGTATTTCTCAAACAGAAAGAACTGAAAATAAAATTCAAGCCTTGAGTTGCAATATTGAAGGATTCTATGGGCAAAATATGTAATGACACAGGAAGCATCAAAAGAAGATGGAAGGAATATGGAATTTGGAAAGCAAATATATATAGTCGCCATTTATGTTGTTGAAAAAACATATTTCCAATATATAGGTTGCTGGTCTTGCAAAATTCTTTCATGAGATCTCCACTGTCGTTTCTTTCACAAAAACCATATTTTTCAAATACTGATATTTCTTCTTTGTTTCCAACTTTCAAATTCCAACCACTGCATCTTGATTGCATATTTGATCTATTTCAGGCAGCAGAGTTGGTAAAAACGTCAATTTATTCATCTTTATTGAAGGATTCTATGGGCAAAATATTGAATGATGAAGGAAGTATCAAAAGATGATGGAAGGAATGCAGAGTCACAGTACCAAAAAAAGTTAGTCAATGTTCAAACCATTTCAGGAGGTAGCATATGATCCAGATGATATTGAAGGAAGAAGTCGAAGCTGCACTGAAGACATTGGAGAAAAACAAGGCTCCAGGAATTGACAGAATACCAACTGAGATGTTTCAATAAATGAATGCAGCACTGGAAGTGCTCACTCATCTATGCCAGAAATTTGGAGGGCAGCTAAGTGGACAACTGGCTGGAAGAGATCCATATTTATGCTGATTTCAAAGAAAGATGATCAACAGAATGTGGAAATTGTCAAACAATATCATTAATATCACAAGCAAGTAGAATTTTGTTGAAGATAATTCAAAAATTGTTGCAGCAATACATCCACAGGGAAATGCCAGAAATTCAAGATGGATTCAGAAGAGGACATGGAATGAGGAATATCATTGCTGATGTCAGATGGATCATGGCTGAAAGCAGAGTTTATCGGAAGAATATTTACCTGTGTTTTACTGATTTTTTTTTTTTTTTTTACTGACTATACAAAGGCATTTGACTGTGTGGATCATACCCAATTATGGAAAACATTGTGAAGAATGGGAATTCTAGAGCTCTTAATTGTGCTCATGGGGAACCTGTACATAGACCAAGAGGCAGTCATTTGAACATGACAAGGGGGTACTGCATGGTTTAAAATTAGAAAAGGTGAGTGTCAGAGTTGTATTATTTCACCATACTTTTTCAATCTGTATGCTGAGCAAATAATCCAAGAAGCTGGACTATATGAAGAAGAGTGGGGCATCAGGATTGGAGGAAGACTTATTAACAACTTGCATTATGCAGATGACACAACCTTGCTTGCTGAAAGTGAGGAGGACTTGAAGCACTTACCGATGAAGATCAAAGACTAGAGCCTTCAGTATGGATTACAACTAAACATAAAGAAAACAAAATCCTCACAACTGGACCAATAAGTAACATCATGATACATGGAGAAAATATTGAAGTTGTTAAGGTTAAGATTTCATTTTACTTGGACCCACGATCAATGCCTGTGGAAGCAGAACCTTAGTCCTTAAAGTGACAACTTTACTTTTTAACACTTTAAAGAGGTTTTTTTGACACTTGAAAGAGGTCTTTACCTCTTTAAAGTATTAAAAAGCAAAGATGTCACTTTGAGGACTAAGGTGCACCTGACTCAAGCCATGGTATTTTCTTTTTTTAATTGTACTGTAGATGAAGGTTTACAGAACAAACTAGGTTCTCATCAAATAGTACATTGTTCTATGACATTGGTTAACAACCGTACGACATATCAACACTCTCCCTTCTCTACCCTGGGTTCCCTATTACCACCTTTTGTGTTCCCTCCTGCCTTCCAGTCCCTGCCCCAGAGCTGGTGTGCCCCTTTAGTCTTGTTTTGTTCCTTGGGCCTGTTCAATCTTTGGTTGAAGGGTGAACCTCAGGAGTGACTTCATTATTGAGCTGAAAGAGTGTCTGGGGGCTATACTCCCAAGTTTCTCCAGCCTCTGTCAGGCCAGCAAGTCTGGTCTTTCTTTTTAAGTTAGAATTTTGCTCTACATTTTTCTTCAGCTCTGACCAGGATCCTCTACTGTGATTCCTGTCAGAGCAGTCAGTGGTGGTAGCCGGGCACCATCTCGCTGTTCTGGACTCAGTCTGGTGGAGGCCATGGTAGATATGGTCCATTAGTCTTTTGGACTAATCTTTCTCTTGCATCTTTAGTTTTCTTCATTTTTGCTTGCTCCCGAAGGGGCAAGACCAGTGGAGTATCTTAGATGTCCCCTCACAGGCTTTTAAGAACCCAGACACTACTCACCAAAGTAGAATGTAGAACATTTTCTTTATAAACTATGTTATGCCAATTGAGCTAGATATTCCCTGAGATCACGGCCCCCACAGCCTTCAGCCCAGCAATTCGGCCCCTCCGGGAGTTTGGATGTGTCTGTGGAGCTACCATGACCTTGCCTTGTACAGGTTATGCTGGCTCCCCCAGTATTGTGTACTGTCTTATCCTTCACCAAAGTTTCCACTTATCTATCGTCTATTTAGTGATTTTCCATCCCCACCCCTCCCCTCCCTCGTAACCATCAAAGATTGTTTCTTTTTGTATGTAAACCTTTTCATGAGTTTTTTCAGTAGTGGTCTCATACAATATTTGTCCTATTGTGATTGACTTATTTCACTCAGCATAATGACCTCCAGATTCATCCATGTTGTGAGATGTTTCACAGGTTCATTGCTGTTCTTTATCATTGGTTAATACTACATTGTGTGTATGTACCACAGTTTGTTTATCCATTCATCTGTTGATGGGCATTTAGGTTGTTTCCATCTTTTTGCTATTGTGAACAATGCTGCAATGAACATGGGTGTGCTTATGTCTGTCTGTGTGATGACTCTTGTTTCTCTAGGATATATTCCTAGCAGTGGGATTGCTGGATCATATGGTATTTCTATTTCTGGCTTTCTAAGGAAGTGCCATATCGTTTTCCAAAGTGTTGTATCATTTTGCACTGCCACCAGTAGAGCATAAGAGTTCTGATCTCTCTGCAGCCTCTCGAACATCCGTTATTTCCTGTTTTGTTGATTCGTGCCAGTAAGGCTGGGATGAGATGGTGTCTCATTGTGGTTTTGATTTGCGTTTCTCTAATTTTTTTTTTAATGGCTAGAGATGGTGAGTATTTTCTCATGTGTCTGTTGACCACTTGAATGTCTTCTTTGGTGAAGTATCTGTTCATTTCTTTTGCCCATTTTTTAATTGGCTTATTTGCCTTTTTGTTGTAGAGGGGTTGGATTTTCCTATAGATTTTTGAGATTAGACCTCTGATTTGTAATAGCCAATTTTTTTTTCCCAGTCTGTAGGTTCTCTTTTTACTCTTTTGGTGAAATCTTTTGATGAGCATAAGTGTTTAATTTTTAGAAGATCCCAGTTATCTAGTTTATCCTCTGGAGCTTGTGTGTTGTTGGTTGTGGTTTGTATCCTGTGAATGCTGTGTATTAGGGCCTCTAGCATTGATCCTATTTTTCTTCTATGAACTTCGTGGTTTTTGGCTTTATATTTAGTTCTTCGATGCATTTTGAGTTAGTTTTTGTGTATGATGTGAGGTATGGGTTCTGTTTTTTTTTTTTTTTTGCAGATGGACATCCAGTTTTGCCAGCACCATTTATTAAAAGACTGTCTTTTCCCCATTTGATGGATTTTGGGCCTTTGTTGAAGATCAGGTGACCATAGGTGGATAGATTTATATCTGGGTTCTCAATTCTGTTCCATTGGGCGATGTATCTGTCATTGTACCAGTACCAGGCTGTTTTGACTACCATAGCCGTATAGTAGTTTCTGAGGTCAGTGTGAGTCCTTCTGATTTGTTCTTCTTCTTCAATAGTGCTTTACTTATCTGGGGCTTCTTCCCTTTCCATATGAAGTTAATGATAAGTTTTTCCATCTCTTTAAAGAATGCTGTTGGTATTTGGATTGGGCTTGCATTGTATTTGTAAATAACTTTGGGTAGAATTGTCATTTTCACAATGGTGAGTCTACCTATCCATGAGCATGGTATGTTTTTCCATTTATGTACATCTCTTTTGGTTTCTTGCAATAGTCTTTTGTAGTTTTCTTTGTACAGGTCCTTTTACATCCCTGGTTAGATTTATTCCCAAATATTCTATTTTTTAGGGGACAAGCCATGGTATTTCCAATCGACTCACGTGTACACAAAAGTTGGAGAATGAATAAGGAAGACTGAAGAAGAATTGATGCCTTTGAATGATGGTGTTGGCAAGAATATTGTTTGCATCATGGAAGGAGAAACAAATCTTTCTTGGAAGAAGTACAGTCAGAAAGCTCCTTAGAAGCTAGGACGGCAAGACTTCATCTAGCATATTTTGGATATGCTATCAGGAGGGACCAGTCCCTGGAAAAGGACATCATGATTGGTAAGGTGAAGGATCAAGAAAAAGAGGAAGACCCTTAACAAGATCGATTGACACAGTGGCTGCAACAATGGGCTCAAACATAGCATCAATTGTGAAGATGGTACAGGATGGGGCAGTGTTTCCTCTGTGCTTCATAGGGTTACTGTGTGTTAGAACCAACTTGTTGGGACCTAACAATAACAAAAACAACATCTAAAAGGATTTGAAAGAAAAATCATATGGGCTTCAATGACCTCAGGATTTATAACTTCCAGAATCCTGAACTTCCAGGACTTCTTGACTATAGAAATTAACAACTGGTGTTTAGGAATTTCTCCTATTCAAAGATATACAGAAATCATTGACAAAAACATGTACTAAATGGCTCCACTGCTACTTAGTTGTGTATAGTAGTAATAATTTTCTTCAAATTTTAAAAAAATTCCACTCTTTTTTCTTTTTTGTCATTTCTGGGTCAGATGAGTCACTCCAATGTGAGTCTCATTAAATTTTATTGGTCGTCATCTCCAGTGATTAATGAAACACAAGATTTTGTGTTACAGTTGTATAATAACAGGAATCAAAATGTACTCTCAGGGCAAAAAGCTATTCTTCTAAATTAAGAGATTTTCAGAAGCTTCAGTGATGACACAAATTAAAAAAATAAAACAGATTGTGGCACATAATTTGTATCTAGGAATTTAAATAAAAATTTTAATAGCACAAGTTTATTATGTATATACGCATATATATGTGAACCTCTGTAATTGTGGTCAAAAAATTTTAATGAAATGAACCCCTTTCAAAGTCACGTGCATTAAATGAGACCGTCCGAAGTTATATAGTGAAACAGTCTTTTGGACTTAGCTTCCAATAGCCTGTATTTCTAAATAAAGATTTATTGAAACAGACACATTCACTCATTTGTGTACTTCAAAGGTAGAACCGAGTAGTTGTGATAGAGACTGCATGTGGCTCACAAAATCCAAAATATTTACTGTCTGGATCTTTACCAAAAAAAAATTCATTGACACTAAGTCTATTGTCTTGAAAGAAATATTTTCTAGTTCCCTCTATCCACCATTAACATATAATAGGATGATCCTGGAAGAATTCACTCTTAAAGGTTTCCTGCACTGCAAAAGATACAATTTCATCTAGGACAGTGTAATCATGAGGCTTGCTGTTCAAAGGGAGAAGCGGGACACAATTCAGGGAAAGTAGGGAAAAAAAATTCCATTCTTTTTCTAGTTGCCGGGAACAGTGCAAAGGAAAAGAAAGAGGGTAAAGTCACTGTTTTGGGGTCTCCATTTTATCTCTCCAAGCTTTGGGAGACAGGGTTGGGAAATTAAGGAGAAAAAAACAGTATGTGTACTAGCCAGTTTCCTAGGCACTTTGTACACTGCACAGCCATTGTCTATGGACAAAGAAACAAACAAACAGCATTCTTCTGCTGTTTATAAAACATACTTTATAGACCTAGAGTTCAAAGGTGAGGGAGAAGAGTGAACAACCTAGTCAAATAATACATGTACATACATTGAAGTCATTTCTTCAAGTTTTGAAGAGAATAAAAACAAAAGTCAAATTGTTTTATTCCTTAAAGTTAATATTTCTTGATGAGAAAGATGGCACTGTTGACCCACAATCATAGGCTTGTGATTTCAGTTTTTTCCCCTCAGTTGACCAGTGGCACACTTATTTAATAAATAAAAAAATTAGAGTACTTAAGTGCCTATAATTGTGTTATCTTTACCATCTACAACCTGTGGTGCCATTGTTACTATGTTCAGGAGTATCAAAATGAAATCAATAAACCAAGCTTGAGATGCAGAAGGCAGTAACCTATAACGGTCGTGCTTTTGTTCAGCAGTCCAAACTAACATTAAGCAATTAGAAAATAAGGGATTATGTAGGTTAGGAGTCAGAAAACTTAGTTTTCAGGGGCCAAGCAGGTAATATAAATTGTGAATGGGGCCATGTGTAACACAAAAGGGAAACATAAGGACTGAGAATTTAAGTTCTTCTGAAGTTATTTAAATTCAATTCAAAAGAAAATGTTTGTAAACAAAACAAAACAAGTTTGTAGTCAGATTTGATCTTCATTGGCACTTTGCCGCCCAAAGTTAAAGGAAAATATAAAAAGAGAGAGGCCTTCTGACTACTCAGGCCTTCAAAATACATCCATTGCTTACAATCATCACAGCCTATTATTTGGTCCTTAATTTGCAGGCTTGGGGGCTTGACTCTGTAGGGTGCTTGTGTGAACCAATTTAAGGGTTTCTGAAACATACATATCATTCTTACAACATAAAAAAGTCAGAACGTCATTAGATTTAATACCAACATGGAATACATATTTGCAGTGGTCAAAATTATCTCGGGCATCAATTCTTTAACCAAGGTACTTGAGAAGCTAAATTAATTATCAGAGCAAAAAATATCTATAGCAGTGAGGGATAGGCCACTCCAGCTGTGCACTAGACTGATTAATAATTATTGATCCATAAATAAGGACATTTTAAATAACTGGGCTATTTTTCCTGAAACTTCCACTTATACAATGGCAAATTCTTACTAGTTAGCTTCCTTTTTTCTAGGCTCCATACACATCACTGAGTCTTAAATATACATCCTGTTTTGGGTCCTTAGTCCTTCAAATAAGAATAAAGTATTGAATTATATGTTTTTTTAATATGTGTATTTAGTTTTTTTAGTTTATAAATATTTAGTTATGATAAGGTCTTGAAGATACCTCCTAATAACTTTGAACTTTAAAACATCCCAACTGTCTTCAGCAATATATTTGTATTATGATAACAATTAGCGATGAAAAGCCCCACAGCTATGCATCTTGGGACGTGCCATAGGAAAAGGAGTTTGCAGACTGGCTGGATATAAAAGGTACGCAGAGGTTGGAATAGATGCTTCTATCTGAAAGTAGAGAGAGGGGCTTCAGGACATTTAAGAGGAATGAGAGAGAAAATACATAACTGCCAATTAAATTATAAGTCTCCCATACTCCCATCCGAGGTGAGGGTAAAAGTGAGTTGCAGGTTAAGAGTAGGGTGGAGAGAGAAAAAGGAGCCCTGGTGGCACAGTGGTTAAGTGCTTGGTGGTTAGAACCCACCAGCTGCTCCATGGGAGAAAGATGTAGCAGTCTGCTTCTGTAAAGATTACAGCCTTTGAAACTCTGTAGGGCAGTTCTAGTCTGTCTTACAGAATCACTATGAGTCAGAATCAACTCGATGGCAATGGGTTTTTGGTTTGGAGAGAGAAACTACTGTTTGTCCTGTGAATTCAGAAAGGTGAAAAATGGAACTAAAGCAGATCATGGTCAACAGACCTAGTAGCTTTGCTATTTAGAGTGACGAAAAGACTTTTTTTTTTTTTTTTTCCCTTGTGCATCTAAAAGTCATTGCATGCTCAGGATGTGAATACTAGCTTGGAAAAGGAGCAATAGTTCCTTATTTAAGATGTGCCCTTCAGTGGAGGAGAATGAAGTCAATCCTTTGAGTGGGGATCTGTGGAAGCTGGAAGACTACACGGCCTGGGAAGAAGTGTAAACTGATTCTGAGGTTGTAAAGAGCACCCGGAGAATGGAGATAGTATCAATTATTGTGAGATCAACAGGAATTTAAAGATTAAAATACCCCAGGATTTATCTGTGTTCATTCTTATTACATGCACTTTATGTTAGACATATACAATGCCTGGTATTTTATGCTAATTATAGTTCCTGATATTACTCTCCATAGGAAAAACAGCCCTATACTTTAGATAAGCCTTGACAAGGAAGGTTATGGTGTAGGGAGGCTATAGAAATTCATGAATATATCTCGATATAGTGCAAAGATGTACAGTCAAACTGACCTCAGTTCAAGCATAGACTCTGCCACATACTAGCTGAGGGACTTGAGAAAGTCATTTATTTCTGCATCAATACAATGGGGAAAATACTTATCTCATGTGTTTCCTGCCCATACCAAAGAGAGGCGATCCAACAGAATGAGGAAATTTTCTAACGATATCATTAATATCAGGAGCCCTGGTGGCTCAGTGGTTAAGTGCTAGGCTACTAACCAAAAGGTTGGCCCTTTGAAGCCAGCAGCTGCTCTGTGGGAGAAAAGATGTAGCAGTCTTCCTACATAAAGATTTACAGCCTTGGAAACCCTATGGGGCAGTTCTACTCTGTCCTATAGGGTTGATACGAGTCAGAATCAACTTGACAGGAATGGCTTTTTATCATTAATACCACACACAAGGAAAATTTTGCTGAAGATAATTCAAAAAGAGATGCAACAGTACTTTGACAGGGAACTTCCAGAAATTCAAGCCAGATTCAAAAGAGGACATGGAATGAGAGATATCATTGCTGATGTCAGATGGATCTTGGCTGAAAGCAGAGAACACCAGGAAGATATTTACCTGCGTTTTGTTGACTATGCAAAGGCATTGAACTCTGTGGACCATAACAAATCATGGATAACATTGTGAAGAATGGGAATTCCAGAACACTTAATTGTGCTCATGGAGAACCTGTACATAGATCAAGATGCAGTCATTCAAACACAACAAGGAGACATTGCATGGTTTAAGATAAGGAAAGGTGTGCATCAGTGTTTTATCCTTTCACCGTGTTTGTTCAATCTGTATGCTGAGCAAATAATCTAAGAAGCTGGTCTATAAGAAGAAGAACATCTTTGACATCAGTATCGGAGAAAGACTCATGAACAACCTGTGATACGCAATGACACTGCCTTGTTTTCTGAACGTAAGAGGACTTGAAGCACTTTCTGGTGAAGATCAAAGACTAGAGCCTCCAGTATGGATTACACCTCAACATAAAAATAACGAAAATCCTCACAACTGGACCAATAAGCAACATCATGATAAACGGAGAAAATATTGAAGTTGTCAAGGATTTCCTTTCACTTGGGTCCACAATCAATGCCTATGGAAGCAGCGGTCAAGAAATCAAATGATATGGGCATATCTACTGCAAAAGACCTCTTTAAGGTGTTAAAAAGCAAAGGTGTTGCTTTGAGGACTAAGATGAGTCTGACCCAAGCCATGGTAGTTTCAATCGACTCATATGCATGAGAAAGCTGGACAACGAATAAGGAAGACCTAAGAAGAATTGATGCATTTGAATTACAGTATTAGTAAAGAATATTGAATACACCATGGTCTGCCAAAAAAAAAAAAAACAAATCTGTCTTGGAAGAAGTACAGCCAGAATGCTCCTTGAACACAAGGATGGTGAGTCATCATCTCACATATTTTGGACATGTTATCAAGAGGGATCAGTCCCTGGAGAAGGACATCATGCTTGGTAAAGTAGAGCGTCAGCAAAAAAGAGGAAGATCTTTAATGAGATAGATGGACACAGTGGCTGCAATAATGGGCTCAAGCATAAAAACAATTGTGAGGATGGCGCAGGGAGGGGCAATATTTTGTTCTGTTGTACATAGTGTAGCTATGAGTCAGAACTGACTCAATGGCATCCAGCAACAACAACAGTCTTCAGTTTCTTCACCAGTAATGTATGTCATTAATAATACTTAGTAGTGTTCACCTCAAAGTGTCATCATCATTGGGAAGAAAAGTTAGCAGCTCCACTGCTGCTATTGCCCAAATAGTTTTGCTATTACTACCTTCTGTTACCTTTCCTAAGAGGGTGGCAAATAGCTTTTTCCCCCTATTTCCTGTCCCAGGATTGCCATGGGAGGAATGCACAGACATACATGTGCACACGGGTACACGCATGTGTATGTACACTCAGCTGTATAACTCCCTGACAGTAACCTGGAAGTTGAAGAACAAGTTGTTGCAGTGGACGATTCTTATCAGGAACTTCATGGAGTATTGATCATGCCTTCAGATCACAACTTTTATATTCCCGAGCCAATAAAATCTGACAAAATCACAGCAGGGATATTCAACTGATTATTAATGAAATTCACCCTGTTTCCTCTCCTCAGAGTCATGCTTTGACCCTGCCCTCTAGTTCCTGATTTAACACAGCTCCCGTGCTTCAGGCTTTTAACTTGCAAGCTTGGGTAGTAGTCATCAAATCTTGCACTGTAGGTAACTGTTGCACAATGACCTCTTTTACTGGGATCAAAGTGACTGGGGTAAAGATGACTGAGGTTTCCGTGATTTCAGACTGCACATCACTCGACTATTTCTCCACCAATTCCATTGCTGAAGAGGCAATGATATTGACCTTTGTGTGTTAAATACATTAAGGTGAGAAAATATAATAAATGGGCATAATGTTTTTTCTTTTTGGTTCTCCTAAGTATGAACTTTGTTTTAAACTGATGTTTCTCTAGGAGAGTTCAAGGATCACTGCATCAGGATCACTGCATCAGAATCACCAGGGCTAATTGTTTAAAGTACGTATTCCTGGGCCTCACTCTAGTTCTACTGAATCAAAATCTGTGAAGAGTGTGATCCAGAAATCTGCATTTCAAACAAAGGCCCTAGGTGATTTAGATACACACGTTGAGAAAAACGTTTTTATACATAGTTTGTAATCTCAAATTTTCTCAGCAGATGGTGCTATCTAATTATTTTTCTCTGTTTCGTCACCTTATTAACAGTTTGCTATCAGCATCAAAAGAGGTGGCAAATTCTATCTCTTCACACTATTTTCAATGTTTAATAGATTTATCTTTTCTTAGTCTCACACATGCCATTTTCTTACTCTCTCACACACACACATAAAACCTATAAAACAGAGATGTAATCAAAGTTAGGAAAATAGGCAACTAAACTACATCATTGGTCAGCAAACTTTTTCTATAACAGGCCAGGTAGTAAATATTTTAGACTTTGCTAGCCATACAGTCTCTACTATCCACCTCTGCTGTTGTAGCATGAAGGCAGCCGTAGATAATATCAAATGGATGCATGTGGCTGAACTCCAATGAAATTTTATTTATGGAAATTGACATTAGAATTTTAAGTAATTTTCCTGTGTCACAAAATATTATTCTTCTTTTGGTTGTCTTTCAACCATTTAAAAATTCAAAAAACAAGTGGCAGGATGGATATGCCCACCCCTGATACAGAAACTTGCATTTGTTCAGATGAAAGATACAGTACTTACGAGCTTGGGTTCTGATACCAGGCAGTCCGGGAACAAATACTGGCTTGGGAAATTGAGTCTTTGTGAACCTCTCCAACCCTTAGTTTCATCACCTGGAAAAAATGGGAATAATAATAGTAAAGCCCTCATAAGATTATTGTGAGGATTAAATGAGTTCATTTGTGAAAAGAGCTCAGAATAGTGCTGGAAATACAGAAAACAGCCAGTAAATAACGGCTGTTATGGTTTAAGTGCTTTTCTAGATGCTCTCAACACCAACACATCACTTCATTTCAACTTCATAACAATCCTTAGATGTAGGTTGTGATAGTTAAGGTTATGTGTCGGTTTGCCTGGGCCATAATTCTCAGTGATTTGGCTGTTATGTAATGATGTAGCTTGGCAGTTATGTAATGATGTCATTTGGCAGTTATATAATGATTTAGTTATCCTCCATGAAGCGATCTGATGTGATCAGCTAATCTGTTGTAAAGGGCATTCATTCCCTCAGGGGTGTGACCTGCATCCAATATGTGTATAGAATTTCTGGCAAAGCTTGCTTGCTTGCTTGCTTGCTCTGGACCCTGCACCTGGCTTATTATCATCTGACCTCTGGTTCTTGGGCCTTGAGCAAGGAGTCTGCTGTCTTACCTGCTGCTCTTGGGATTCATCAGACCCTGCAACCTGTGAACCAGAAGCCTGCTGCCTTTCCTGTCGATCTTGAGTTTGTCAGCCCCTGCAGCTGCATCAGTCAGGAGAAGCCTCCAACCTAACGCCTGACCCACAGACTTGGGACTTGCCAGGCTCTATAACTGCATGAGACGTTTTCTTGAAATAAATCTCTCTCTCTCTCTGCTATGAAATATATATATGTGTGTGTGTGTGTGTATACATGCTTCACGGGTTTTACTTCTATCGAGAGCCCAGCCTAAGACATCTGGTACTGCAAGTAGTTCTAGAGAAACAGAATTGTAAGGATGAGTTTTCTAAATTGGTTCTCAAGTCTAGCTAATCTTAAAAGCAGTGATTACTCTGCCTCCAGTAGTAAAGAGCGTGCTGCTAATCCATGGTGTCAGGTGGCAATATTAACACAAAAAATATTACCACCAAGAGATCAAGTATTGATGAGAAGAAAGGCTCTGGGTGATCGCGTGTTTGATACTTTTCTACAATTTTGTCATAATGAGAAGTACAGGGAAGCTGATTTGTTGGTCCTTCTTTCGCTAGACAAAGTGGTGAAAGAGAGATGAGCTCAGGGCTTCAGAGTCATAGCTCAAGTGTGACATAAAAGACCTCAGAGTTGCCACTTTTGCCCTTAAAGAAAGCCTTCTTTCTTGTAGTAACACAGCTGATATTGCTGAAAACCAAACACAGGGTCCTATTGTAAAAGTGACTGAATAACAATGCCAATTGAACTACTAAACCTGAATGGTGTCTGAAGTTAAAGTTCAGGCACTGATTGGAAAGAAATGGGCTCCTGAAACTTGGGATGGGAACATATGGGCATATAATCAAGAATCTGGGGACACTGAGTCCCTAAATTCCATTGAATCACTCCTGCCAACAGAACCAGCTCTTCGACTTCTATCTGAAGAGATCACTCCATCATTGTCTGCTAAGCCACTCTCTCCAGTAAAACCATTATCCCTTCCACCTCCATCTGATGAAATTACCCCAGCTCTGCTATGCCTGCAGAGTCTTTGTCTAAGATATTTCATGAGGCAGTACCTGCTGTTGCCTGGGGTAGATACCTTACAAGACATTGTTGAATGTTCCCAGGACTTGCTACCACCATCCATTTTTGCTTCTAGACCTATAACTAGATTTAAGTCCCAGTGAGACTCAAAAGGTGAAGTGCAAAGTGTGACCCACAAGGAGGTATGCTACATTCCAAAAGAACTGCTTGACTTTTCTGATATGTGCTAACAGAAACCTGGGGAATATGTGTAGGGCTTGCTATTAAGGGTATGGGATAATGGTGTAAGGAAGATAAAGTTGGATCCGTCTTAGTTAATTGATATGGGCCCACTAAGCCCAGATTCTTCATTCAGTGTTTTATCTTAAGATGTTAGGGAAGGATCTAATAGTTTATTTAGTTGGTTCACTGAAACATGGATTACTCAGTGGCCTACACTAAATCAAGTGAAAGTTCAAGACCTGTCTTGGAATACTGTAGAAGAAGGTAACCAAAGGCTTAGGGAAATAGGCATGTTACAGTGGATTTATCAGATTAGACCTACAGACCCACACATGGAGTGCCCAGAGGACACAACTTTCACCAAAACAGTGAGGAACAAATTTATGAAGGGACCCCCAGCTTCCTTGAAATCTTCAGTGATTGCTATTTTATGTAAGTCATATTTGACAGTGGGAACTACCCTAACTGATTTCCATTTCGAGGGAATACCAGAAGTGGTTTGCCTTCAGCTCTCAAGGCCAGAATACACCTTCAAGGTCCTACCTCAGAGCAATATCAACTCTCCAGCCCTATGTCATAATTTAGTCCCCAGGGACCTTGATTATTTTTCTCTTCCACAGGGCATCACATTGGCCAATTACATTGATGACATTTTGCTAATTGGACCTAGTAAGGAAGAAGTTTAAATGACTCGGCTTATTGCTAAAACATTCGTGTGCTAACTGAAAAAAAAAAACCAAACCCCTTTACCATCAAGTCAATTCAAACTCATAGCAACCCTATAGGACAGACTAGAACTGCCCCATAGGGTTTCCAAGGAGCAACTGGTGAATTCGACCTTTTGGTTAGTAGCTATAGCTCTTAACCACCATGGCACCCAGGCTTCTGTGTGCTAGAGAGTGGGAAATTAATCCCACAAAAATTAAGGCACCTTCAACCTCAGTAAAATTTCTAGGAGTCCAGTGGTGTATGGCATGTTGTGATATTTGTTCTAAAATGAAACATAAGTTGTTACATCAGGCACTTGCTGCAACTAAAAAAAAGGGACAACCCGCGAAGAGCTGCTTTGGATTTTGAAGGCCACATAACCCTCATTGGGGTGTGCTACTCTTGCCTATTTATCAAGTGACTTGAAAAGCTGCTAGTTTTTGTGTGGGCCAGAATAAGAGAAGGCTCTACAACAGATTCAGGCTGCCATGCAATCCACTCTGCCACTTGGGCCATATGATCTGGCTGATGCAATGATGCTTGAATTCTCAGAGGCTGATAGAGATGCTGTTTGTAGTCTTTGGCAGGCCCATATTAGTGAATCAGAGCTCAGACCCTTAGGATTTTGGAGCGGATCCCTGTCGTCCTCTGCAAATTACTACTCTCATTTTGAGATACAGCTCTTGGCTTGTTACTGGGCCTTAGTAGAGACCAAACACTTAACCATGGGCTGGTATGTCACCATGTGGCCTGAGATACCAATCATGAACTGAGTGTTGTCTGACCCACGGAACCATAAAGACAAACATACACAGCAGCACTACATCATTAAATGGAAGTGGTATATACAAGATCAGGCCCGAGCAGGACCTGAAGGCATAAGTAAGTTGCATGAGGAATTCACCCAAATGTCCATGGTTTCCACCCTTGTCACATTACCTTCCATCTCCCAGTCTTCACCTATGACCTCATGGGAAGTTTCTTATAATCAATTGACTAAAGAATGAAAAATTTGTGCCTGGTTTACCGATGGTTCTGTGTGATATGCAGGCACCTCAGATCAAGGGACTCACTTCACAGTAAATGAAGTGCAGGAATGGGCCCATGCTCATGGAATTCACTGTTCTTACCATGTTCCCCATCACTCTGAAGCAGCTGGCTTGACAGAATGATGGAATGGCCTCCTAAAGACACAATTACCACGCCCACTAGGTGGCAACATTTTGCAAGGCTGCAATGTTCTCCAGAAGGCTGTATATGCTCTTAACCAACATCTAATATATGGTGATGTTTCTCACGTAGCCAGGATGCATGGTTCCAGGATTCAACGGTTGGAGATGGGAGTGTCATCACTCATTATTACCTCTAGCGACTCACTCAAAAAAATTTTGCTTCCTGCCCCTGTGACCCTATTCTCTGAGGGTCTAGATGTTTTAGTTCCAAAGGGAGGAATACTCCCACAATGAGACACAACACAGATTCCATTGATCTGGAAGTTAAGAATGTCACCCAGCCACCTTGGGCTCCTCATGCCTCTGGATCAACAGGCAAAGAAGGAGTTACCATATTGGCTGGTGAGATTGACCCTGAATACCAAGGAGACATTGTATTGATGTTTCAAAATGGAGGTAAAAAAAAGAGTATTCCTTTGGGTGTCTCTTAGTACTACTATGCCCTCTGATTAAAGTCAATGGAAAACTACAACAACCCAATTCCGACATGACTGCTAATGGCCCAGACCCTTCAGGAATGAAGATTTGGGTTACCCCACCAGGCAAAGTACCATGATCACCTGAGGTGCTTGTTGAGGATAATGGGAATATGGAATGAGTGGTGGAAAATGTTCTCATTACCAGCTAGTATGTGCTAGGTAGTGTCCTTAGAAATGAGAATATAGCAGTGACAAGACAAAGGAAGGTCTTTGAACCCATGGAACTTGCATTCTAGCTGGAGAAGAAAAACTAAAATTAAATAAAATAATAAAATAATTTCAACAACCTGTAATTACAAAGAAAAGCAAAACAAAACAGGATAATATGACTTATAATGGAAGGAGGCTTCTTTGGATAGAGTGGTCAGTGAAAGCCTCTTTAAGGAGGTGGAATTTGACCTGAGACCTGAAATGATGTAAAATATCTACAGGAAAGTCATTTCAAGCAGCGGCAATAAGTGGAACCAAGAAACAGAAGAATAAGACAGTGTGACTAGAGTATAGCAAGCAAGGATGAGTGTGGTGCAAGATGAAGTCAGAGTTCCTGAGGCCCCAGATCATTTAGAGTCTACAAAGCCCCAAGCACAGTGCTATGTGCTGGGACATCTTAGTAACCCATATATGTTATGAACCTTACGGCCTACTGAAGGAGATGTACATTAATCAAAAAGCACAGAAATAAATGTATAATTATATGCATAATTGTAAAATATAAAGAAATGCTATGAAGGAATTAAATGTTATGAAAATGTATAACTAAAGTGTGTGATCTGATCTGGTTAAAGGGAAGTCTTCCCTTAAAGCAATGATGAGCTGAGATCTGAAAGATGAGTAGTTGACAAGTATGCAAAGAATGAGGGAAAGATTGTCATTATGTAGACAAAATGAGTTAAGTTTTTCACTTATTAACAAGTAGTGAGACCAGTCACAGATGCTCTTTTAAATTATAAAAGTTCTTTTTCTCCTTTTACTTTGATGCACAAAATAAGGTAGTTTAGATTAAGAACAATTAGTTTAAGAGTAAAAATACACACACTTTGGTTAATGATAAAATTATTAAGCCTGAAAGGACAAACTCCACGTTTTTAGTGGCCTTTGATTTCTCACCCCATGTTGTTTTTACAGCATGACTTGGAAGGGAAGACTACACTTAGATAAGGTCAAGTATGCTGAGAAGCAAACTACTGCTTCAGTCTCTCAGGAAGGATGGTGACCATTTGTAAGTGAACAGTCATTTTTGAAGAAGCATGGTGTCATTAGCTCTTGGAAAATTTTCTGAGTAGTCTGGCATCATGGAAATTTCCACCTGTCAGATTATTCTGCTAACTTGTAGTTACTGGCATACTCTTCTTGAAGCAAACAGGAGAGGAAAATAATGTTAAATGATGGAGCAACATATGTATTGAACAAAAGATAAAAACATAATAAATTAATTCAACAAAGTGGCAGGGTACAAGGTCAACACACCAAAATCAGTAGGGTTTCTTTACATTGGCAATGTGCAAGAGGAAAAGTAAATCAAGGAAACATTATCATTTACAATAACATCTAAAATAATAAAATACCCAGGAATAAATTTAATCAGAAGGTGAAAGATCTATATACAGAATACAAAACATTGCTAAAACTAAGAAGGCCTAGATAAACGGAAGGGCATTTCATGTTCATGTATTGAATTGCTTAATAAAATTAAGATGGCAATACTAGAGTAATTTATAAGTTCAATGCAATCTCCATCAAAATTCCAACAGCCTTCTTGACAGAAATGGAAAAGCCAATCCTGAAATTTATATGAAAGGGTGAGGGGCCCTGAATATTTAAAGCAATCTTAAAAAAGAAGAATAAAGTAGTTGGATTTTCTGACTTAAACACATACCATAAAGTACAGTAATTAAAATAGTCTGATGCTGGTATGATAATAGACATATATGGACAAATGGAATAGAATTGAAAGCACAGAAATAAATTCATACACCTATGGTCAACTGATTTTTGACAAGAGTGCTAAATCCATCCAATGGTGAAGGAAGGGTCTCTTCAATAAATGGTGCAAGGAAAATTGAATTTCCACATGCAGAAGAATGAAACAGGATCCAACTTTTACGCCATACACAAAAACCAGTTCAAAATGGGTCTTAAATGCTAGCAAGCAGCCATCTAAGATGCATCAATTGTTCTCAAAACACCTGGAACAAAGGAGAATAAAGAACACCAAAGACACAAGGTAAATATGAGCCCAAGAGACAGAAAAGGCCACATAAACCAGAGACTACATCAGACTGTGACCAGAAGAACTACATGGTACCCGGCTACCACCAATGACTGCCCTGATAGGGAACACAACTGAGAATCCGTGATGGAGGAGGAGAACAGTGGGATGCAGACCTCAAATTCTTGTAAAAAGACTGGACTTAAAGGTCTGGCTGAGACTACAGGGACCCCAGAGGTCATGGCCCCCATACTCTCTGTTAGCCCAAAAGTAAAACCGTTCCTGAAGCCAACTCTTCAAATAGCAGTTGGACTGGACTATAAGACAGAAAATGATACTGGTGAGGAGTGAGCTTCTTGTCTCAAGTAGACACATGAGACTATGTGGGCAGCTCCTGTCAGGAGGTGAAAGGAGAAGGCAGAGGGGGAGAGTAGCTGGCTGAATGGTCTTGGGGAATACAGGGTGGAGACTAGGAGTGTGCTGTCTCATTATGGGGAGAGCAGCTACGAGTGCATAGCAAGGTGTATTTTATAAGTTTTTGTATGAGAGACTGATTTGATTTGTAAACTTTCACTTAAAGCACAATTAAAAAAAAGAAGAAAAAAATAAAAAGATCTGGAACCTAAATGTGAAAAATTAAACAATAAAATTCTTAGAAGGAAAATGTAGAGAAGAATCCTTGGGACCTAGGTTTCTGTGATGGGCTATCAGGTAAGTCAACAAAAACATGAGCAACAAAAGAAAAAAACAGACAAATGGGACCTCACAAAAATTAAATACTTCTGTGCATCAAAGACCTTTATCAAAAAAGAGAAAAGACAGCCTACAGAGCTTGAGAAACTTTTTGGAACCATATTTCTCATAAGGGTTTAATATGCTATGAGTCAGAATCAACTCAGTAACAACTTTTTTTTTTAAACCCAAGATTTATAAAATACTTCTACAACTTAACAGCAAAGAGACAAACAACTCAATCAAAAAATGGGCAAAGGATTTGAACATGCATTTCACCCAAGAGAGTACTCAAATGGGCAACAAGACCATGAAAAGATGCTCAAAGTAAGTAGCCATTGGTACTAGGTGCCTTCAAGTCTGTTTCAACTCATAGCAACCCTATGTACAACAGAATGAAACACTGCCCAGTCTTGCACCATCCTCACAATCATTGTTATGGTTGAGCCCATTGTTGCAGCCACTGTTTCAATTCATCTCATTGAGGGTCTTCATCTGTTTCGCTGACCCTCTACAGCTACCAAGCATGATATCCTTCTCCAGAGACTGGTCCAGCCTGATAACATGTCCAAAGAATATGAGATAAAGTATCACTATCCTTGCTTCCAAGGAGCATTCTGGCTGTACTTCTTCCAAGACAGATTTGTGCGTTCTTCTGGCAGTCCATGGTATTATCAATATTCTTTGCCAACACCATAATTCAAAGGTGTCAGTTATTCCTCCATCTTCCTTGTTCATTGTCCAGCTTTCTCATACGTATTAGGTGATTGAAAACATCATGGCTTGGGTCAGGTGCACTTTAGTCCTCAAAGTGACATCTTTGCTTTTTAACACTTTAAAGAAGTCTTTTGCACCAGATTTGCCCAATGCAATATGTTCTTTGATTTCCTGACTGCTGCTTCCATGGGCATTGATTGTGGACCCAAGTAAAATGAAATCTTTGACAACATAAATCTTTTCTCTATTTGTCATGATGTTGCTTATTGGCCCAGTTGTGAGGATTTTTGTTTTCTTTGTGTTGAGGTGCAATCCGTACTGAAGGCTGTAGTCTTTGATCTTCATCAGTAAGTGCTTCAAGTCCTCTTAACTTTCAGCAAGTTAAGGTTGTGTCATATGCATATTGAAGGTTGCTAATTAGTCTTCCACCAATCCTGATCCCGCATTCTTCTTCATATAGTCCTGCTTCTCGGATTATTTGCTCAGCATACAGATTGAATAAGTATGGTGAAAGGATACAACCCTGACACACACCTTTCTTGATTTTACACCATGCAGTATCCCCTTGCTCTGTTTGAACTACTGCCTTTTGACCCATGTACAGATTCCACATGAGCACAATTAAGTGTCCTGTAATTCCCATTCTCCACAATGTTATCCATGATTTATTATGATTCACACAGTCGAATGCTTTGCATAGTCAATAAAACACAGGTAAACATCTTTCTGGTATTTTCTGCTTTCAGCCAGAATCCATGTGACATCAACAATGATATCCCTGGTTCCATGGCTTCTTCTGAATCTGGCTTGAATTTCTGGTGTTCCCTGTCGATGTACTGCTGCAACTGCTTTTAAAAGATCTTCTGCAAAATTTTATTTGTGTGTGATATTAATGGTATTGTTCTGTAATTCCCACATTCTGTGACATCAACTTTCTTTGGAATGGGTGCAGATATGGATCTCTTCCAGTTAGTTGGCCAGGTTGCTCTCTTCCAGATTTCTTGGCATAGATGAGCGAGCACGTCCAGCACTGCATCCATTTGTTGAAACATCTCAACTGGTATTCTGTCAATTCCTGGAGCCTTGTTTTACATCAATGCCTTCGGTGCACCTTCAACTTCTTCTTTCAATGCCATCTGTTCTTGTTTCTGTGCTACCTTGTGAAATGGTTAAACATCAACCAATTATTTTTGGTACAGTGGCTCTGTGTATTCCTTCCATCTGCTTTTGATGCTTCTTGCATTGGTCAATATTTTTCCCATAGAATTCTTCAATATTGCAACTCGATCCTTGAATCTTTTTCTTTAGTTTTTCAGCTTTAGAAATTCTAACTCCAGATCTTTGCACGTGCCATTATAATACTTTGCCGTATTAAGGTGCTCTTTGAAATCTTCTGTTCAGCTATTTTACTTAATCATTTCTTTCACTGGCTTTAAGCTACTCAACATTCAAGAGCAAGTTTCAGAATCTCTTCTGACTTCCATTTTGGTCTTGTCTTTCTTTCCTGTCTTTTTAATGACCTCTTGCTTTCTTCATGTATGATACCCTTGATGTCATTAACCAACTTGTCTGGTCTTTGGTCATTAGTGTTCAATATGTCAAATCTATTACTGAGATGGTCTCTAAATTCAAGTGGGATATATATACTCAAGGTCATACTTTGGCTTTTGTGACTTATTCTAATTTTCTTCAGCTTCAACTTGAACTCCCGTATGAGCAATCAGCTCCTGACTATGTTGAGACTGATGATATCGATCTTTTCCATTGTCTCTTTCCACAAATGTAGTCTATTTGATTCCTGTGTATTCCGTCTGGTGAGGTCCAAGTGTATAGTTGCTGTTCATGTTGTTGAAAAAAGGTATTTGCAATAAAGAAGTTCTTGGTCTTGCAAAATTCTAACATGTGATCTCCGGCATAGGTTCTATCACCAAGGTCATATTTTCCACCTACCAATCCTTCTTCTTCATTTCCAACTTTCTCATTCCAATTGCCAGTAGTTATCAATGCATTTTGACTCCGTGTTTGATCAATTTCAGAGTGTAGAAGTTGGTAAAATCTTCAAGTCCTTTATCTTTGGCCTTAGTGGTTAGTGTGTAAATTTGAATAAGTCTTATTAACTTTTCGTCCTTGTAGGCATATAGATATTATCCTATCACTGATAGCATTGTACTTCAAGCCAGATCTTGAAATGTTCTTTTTGATGACAGAAGCAACACCACTCCTCTTCAATTTGTCATTCCCAGCATAATAGACCATATGATTGTCCAATTCAAAATGGCCAATACCAGTCCATTTCAGATCAGTAATGCCTAGGATATCAATCTTTATGCCTTCTTTTTCAGTTTTGACAATTTCCAATTTGCCTAGATTCATATTTTGTACATCCCATGTTCCTATTATCAGTTAAGAAACCTTGGTGGTGTAGTGGTTAAGTGCTACGGTTGCTAACCAAAAGGTCAGCAGCTAAGCACCATGCATTCCTTGGAAACTCTGTGGGACAGTTCTACTCTGTCCTGTAGGGTAGCTATGAGTCAGAATTGACTCAACAGCCATGGGTTAATGGGTTATTATCAATTAATATTTGCAACTATTTCTTCTCATTTTGAGTCGTGCCACGTCAGCAAATGAAGGTCCCGAAAGCCTGACTGCATCCATGTCATCAAGGTCGACTCTACTTTGAGAAGGCAGCTCTTTCCCAGTCTATTTTGAATGCCTTCCAACCTGAGGAGCTCATATTCTGGCAGTATATCAGACAGTGTTCCACTGCTATTCATAAGTTTTTACTGGCTAATTTTTTTCAGAAATAGACTGCCAGGTCCTTCTTCTAGTCTGTCATAGTCTGGAAGCAGGGTCACCCATAGTGGACATTATAGGGAGGTGTAAATCAAAACCACAATGAGATACCAACTCACTCCCATTAGAATGAATGACAAGGATAAAAAAAAAATATAGTAAACATTAGGTGTAGTTATGGCTGTAGAGAAACAGGAACTGTTTGGTATAGCCACTGTGTAAAACGGTTTGGAGGACCTCAAAAAGTTGAACATATAACTACCACTGCTGATGTTGTTACTTGCTGTCAAGTTGATTCCAACTAATGGCAGCCCCATGTGTGCAGAGTAGAAGTGCTTAAAAGGGTTTTCAAGGCTTTGACATTTTGGAAGCAGATTGCCAGGTCTGTCTTCTGAACCGCCAAACTTTTGGTTACTAGTCATGCACTAACTGTTTGCATTACCCAGGGACCTAGCAATTCCACTCTTAGGTATACACCCAACAGGTCTAAAAGCAACAACATGAACAGACATATGTACACCAATGTTCATTTCAGTACTAGTCGCAATAGCCAAAAGGTGGAAACAACCCAAATGTCTTTCAGCTGATGAATGGATAAACAAAATGTGGTTCATACGTACAATGAAATATTACTCAGCCGTAAAGATAAATGAAGCCTTGATTCATGTCACAGCATGCATGAACCTTGAAAACATGCTGAGTGAAATAATTCAGACACGAAAGGACAAATACTGTATATCACTTATATTAAATAAGCAAATATATAGAAACCAAAAATAATTAGTGGTTATAAGGGGTGGGAGGGAGGGGGAAAGGGAATATTTGCTTGTAGTGCATTTAATAATATGCAAATGTTGAAAGGAAAATTTGAAAAAAGATAAGAATAGTTGTAGAAGCTGAAGAATGTAATCATGTCACTGAATTTTACATGTAGAAATTGATGAATTACTGTAAGTTTTGTTGGATGTACGTCACTAAAAATGAAAAAACACATTACTGTTTATCAATCACAAAAGAACAAATATTGTATGATCTCACTGACATGAAATACCTAGAACAGGCAAAGGAGCCCTGGTGGCACAGTGGTTAAGAGCTATGGCTGCTAACCAAAAAGTCGGCAGTTTGAATACACAAGCTGCTCCTTGGAAACCATATGGGGCAGTTCTGCTTTGTCCTATAGGGTTGTTATGAGTTGGAATCGACTTGATGGCAATGGGTATAGAGATCAGAGTTTAATGGTGGTTACCAGGGGTGTGAGGGATGGGGAAGTCATTTTTTAGGTATCATTGAGATACATATATATTTTTAATGGGGATGAAAGGTTTGGCAATAGATACTGGTGATGGTTGAAAAACATGATTGATATAATTGGTCTTTCTGAACTATATATATGCTACATGTTGAAATGGCAAATATTCTGTTATCTACATTTTTACAACAATTAAAAAAATGCAATTTTAAGACCCCAAGCACTATGCAACAAACTAGGAGGTAGAACAGAAGCACTAAATATGTTATTAGGTCAATTAACTGGAATGTCCCATGAAACCATGACCTTAAAACAAACAAATAAACAGCAACAACAAAGAAAACACCAAACCTGTTGTTGCTGAGTCAATTCCAACTCATAGCGACCCTATAGGACAGAGTAGAACTGCCCCATAGTGCTTCCATTGAGCAGCTGGTGGATTCGAGCTGCCCACCTTTTGGTAAGCAGCCATAACTCTTAACCGTTGCACTACAAGGGCTCCTATCATGACCTAAGCCTCCAAAAAAGAAACCAAATACCATGAGGTTTTTGGTTATAGATAAGCAACCTCAGCAGCTACTGTTTTTGTTTCCTTTGTCACAGTTGTAAATATATCTATCACACAATTTTTGCGAATTCAACTTTTTACAGGTGTACGACTTACTGACAGCAACTACAATAATCAGCAGTGCAAACCTACCCTTAATCAATACAAGGCACAACAATGGGTCTCTATTCACCTGGAGTAACAGAGGGAGAAGTAGAGACAGGAATAGAGGAGAATATGGAATGTGCGGCTAATTGTCTCCATAACAACCACCTCCTTTGCCATGAGATCAAAAGAATGGATGATGCCTGGCTACAATTACTGAATATTTTAATCAAAGATCCTATAGGAGAATCCTGATCAAAAGGGAGAAAATGCAAATAGAATTTCAAATTTTCTTGGAATCCAGACTTCCTTGAGCAAGGAAGGTTGGATGAACCTCTGAAACTATTGCCTGAGATAATCTAAACCTTAAACCAAAAAAACTCCCAAAGTCTTCTTAAAACTAAACAATAGTTTAGCTCAACTAGTCAAAAATGTCTGTCTTGAGCATTATGCTTTTTTAAGAGTTATATATATGACATCAAATTGATAACAGCAACTCAATATGTTAGATAGGAACCTTAAGGGGCAGGGAATTTATGTTAATGGGGAAGGAACAACTCAGAAAAGGAGGGTAACAATGGTTGCATAACCCAAAGAATGTAATCAATACCACTAAATAGTATGTGCCCCTGATGCATCTATTGGTTTGTCATACTGTGGGGGCTTGTTTGTTGCTGTGATGCTGGGAGCTACTCCACTGGTACTCAAATATCACCAGGGCCATGCATGAAGGACAGGTTTCAGCCAAGCTTCCAGACTAAGACAGACTAGGAAGAAGGACCCGGCAGTCTACTTCTGAAAAGAATTAGCCAGGGAAAAACTTATGAATAGCAGCAGAGCATTGTCTGATATAGTAAAAAAAAAAAAAAAGAATTTTTTTTTTTTTTTTTTTTACTGATATAGTACCGGAAGATAAACCCCTCAGGTTGGAAGGCACTCAAAATACAGCTGGGGAAGAGCTGCCTCCTCAAAGTAGAGTCGAACTTAATGCTATGGAAGGAGTCAAGCTTTCGGGACCTTCATTTGCTGATGTGGCATGACTCAAAATGAGAAGAAATAGCTGCAAACATCATTAATAATCTGAACATGGAATGTATGAAGTATGAATCAGGAAAATTGGAAGTCATCAAAAATGAAATGAATGGATTGCGTTAACATCAATATCCTAGGCATTAGTGAGCTGAAATGGACTGGTATTGGTTATTTTGAAAAGGACAATAGTATGGTCTACTATGCCGGGAATGACAACTTGAAGAGGAATGGCATTGCATTCATTGTCAAAAAGAACTTTTCAAAATCTATCCTGAAGTACAATGTTGCCAATTAATATGACTATTTTTCAAATTTATGCACCAAACTCTAAGGCCAAAGATGAAGAAATTGAAGATTTCTACCAACTTCTGCAGTCTAAAATTGACTGAACATACAATCAGGATGCACTGATAATTACAGGTGATTGGAATGAGAAAGTTCAAAACAAAGAAGAAGGATCAGTTGTTGGAAAATATGGCCTTGGTAATAGAAACAATGCCAGAGATTGCATGACTGAATTTTGCAAGAACAACAACTTCTTCATTGCAAATACCTTTTTTCAACAACTTAAATGGTGACTATACACATGGACCTCACCAGATGGAATACACAGGAATCAAATTGACTACATCTATGGAATAAGAGGATGGAAAAGCTCAATGTCATCAGTCAGAACGAGGCTTGGGGCCAACTGCAGATCAGACCATCAATTACTCATATACAAGTTCAAATTGAAACTGAAGAAAATTAGAACAAGTTCAAGAGAGCCAAAGTACGATCGTGAGTATATCCCACCTGAATTTAGAGACCATCTCAAGAGTAGACTTGACATGTTCAGCACTAATGACCAAAGACAAAGCAAGTTGTGGAATGACATCGAGGACATCATACATGAAGAAAGCAAGAGGTCATTGAAAAGACAGGAGAGAAAGAAAAGACTGAATGGATGTCAGAAGAGATTCTGAAACTTGCTCTTGAAAGTCAAGTAGGTAAAGCAAAAGGAAAAAAAAAATGATGAAATGAAAGAGCTGAACAGAAGATTCCAAAGGGTGACCTGAGAAGACAAAGCAAAGTACTATGATGATATGTGCAGAGACCTGGATATAGAAAACCAAAAGGGAAGAACACACTCAGCATTTCTCAAGCTGAAAGAAAAGAAGAAAAAATTCAGACCTCGAGTTGCAATACTAAAGCATTGTACAGGGAAAATATTAAATGATGCAGGAAGCATCAAAGAAGATGAGAGGAATACACAGAGTCACTATACCAAAAAAAAAAAAAAAAAAAAAAACTGGTCAACATTCATCCATTTCAGGAGGTAACATATAATCAGGAACCGATGGTACTGAAGGAAGAAGTCCAAGCTGCACTGAAGGTATTGGCTAGAAACTTCAGGAGTTTATGGAATACCAACGAAGATGATTCAAAAAGTGGATGCAGCACTGGAAGTGCTCCCTTGTGTACTCCAAAACATTTGGAAGACAGCTACCTAGCCAATCACCTGGAACAGATCCCTATTTATGCCTATTCTCAAGAAAGGTGATCTCACCAAATGTGGTAATTACTGAGCAATATCATTAGTATCATGTGCAAGCAAAATTTCACTGAAGATCATTCAAAAGTGGCTGCAGCAGTATATCGAAAGGGAACTGCCAGAAATTCAAGCCAGTTTCAGAAGAAGACATGGAACCAGGGATATCATTGCTGATGTCAGATGGATCCTGGCTGAAGCAGAGAATACCAGAAGAATGATTATCTGTGTTTTATTGACTATGCAAAGGCATTCGATTGTGTGGGTCATAACAAATTATGGATAACATTGTGAAGAATGGGAATTCCAGAACACTTAATTGTGCTCATGAGGAACCTGTACACAGATCAAGAGGCAGATGTTTGGACAGAAGAAGGGGATACTGAGTGGTTTAAAGTCAGGAAAGGTGTGCATCAGGGTAGTATCCTTCTACCATACGTATTCAATCTGTATGCTGAAAAAATAATGTGAGAAGCTGGACTATACGAAGAACAGGTCATCAGGATTGTAGAAAGACTCATTAACCTGTATTATGCAGATGACACAACCTTGCTTGCTGAAAGCTGAGGACTTGAAGCACTTACTAATGAAGATCAAAGACCACAGCCTTCAGTATGGATTGCACCTCAACATAAAGAAAGCAAAACTCCTCTCAACTGGACCAATGAGCCACATCATGATAAACAGAGAAAAGATTGAAGTTGTAAAAGATTTAATTTTACTAGGATCCACAATCAACACCGATGGAAGCAGCAGTTAGGAAATCAAAAGACTCATTGCACTGGGCAAATCTGCTGCAAAGGACCTCTTTAAAGTGTTGAAAAGCAAAGATACCACCTTGAAGACTAAGGTGTGCCTCACCAAATCGTTAGTATTTTCAATTGCATCATATACATGTGAAAGCTGGACAATGAATAAGGAAGACTGAAGAAGAATTGACGCCTTTGAATTGTCAAGTTGGTGAAGAATATTGAATATACCATGGACTGCCAAAAGAATGAACAAGTCTGTCTTGGAAGAAGTACAACCAGAATGCTCATTAGAAGCAAGGATGGCGAGACTACGTCTCACACAATTAGGACATGTTATCAAGAGGGATCAGTCCTTGCAGAAGGACATCATACTTGCTAAAGTACAGGGTCTGCAAAAAAAAGGAAGACCCTCAACGAGATGTTTTGACACAGTGGCTGCAACAATGGTGTCAAGCATAAGAAGAATTGTGAGGATGGCGCAGGACCAAGCAGTGTTTCGTTCTGTTGTGCATAGGATTGCTATCAGTGGAAACCGACTTGACGGCATCTAACAACAACAAATAGTGCATGTAGAAACTGTTGAATTGGTGTATGTTTTGCTGTGTATATTTTCAACAAAACCAAACCCACTGACTTTGAGTTGATTCAGACTCATAAGGACCCCATAGGGTTTCCAAGGCTGTAAATCTCTATGGAAGCAGACTGCCATGTCTTTCTCCCACGGAGCCACTGGTAGCTTTGAACCACCAGTCTTTCAGTTAGGAGTCAATTGCTTAAACCATTGCAATATTCTGAACAATAACAACAATGAAATTGAAAAAATAAATAAATTCAACTTTCGAAGGAAAAAAACCAACACATTAATGTTTGTATGTCAATAAAATATCAGCTGCAAGTAACAGAAAAATTGAGTAAGTGGGCCTAATCGGAAATTTTAAATGTGTCGTATAAAAAGAAATCAAGATATAGGTAGTTCCAGAGTTGGTCCAGTGGCCAGAGTGATCTTTTAGGAGAGACATTGTTGTGACGGTCTTTGAAATACTTCTTACAAATTCGTAATACTTCTTACAAATAAGTTTGACTTTTTGAGCACTTTATAATTTTCTGACATTACTATTGAAATTTACTAATGTACAAAAAGCATGTTTTTATCACCACCACTAAATTGCCATTGCTAATCTTTGTTTCAGAAATAAAACAAACATTACCTTGTCATCAGACAAACCTCAGATCCTGACAGAAGTTAGGAATAAGTCTCAAAATCTGAAAGATATTTTCTCCAAAGTTGACATAAGCAACTCCGGTATAAGCTTCCAAAATTTAAATGCTCTCGGGTTAGAGATTAAAGTTAACACAGATATAACATTATACTCTGAAAGCTATAAACATACCATTTTATGATTTTACTGATGCCGTTTGATTTTCAAAGGCTAAAATAGTTGACCCTAGAGAAATCAAAAACATTGAGATTCATAAAATGAATGTAGACTCATTCCTACCAGTTGTATAAAGAGAACCAAAATAGATAACATAAAAATATATATACTGAGAATTTAAATCAACTCCTTTGGGGAGCCTCAATTGAAATATGAGAAATATAATCTATACAAATGTAGTGTTGAACATTTTATAACTTATGCTCAGAAACAGTAAAATGATGACAGCAAACTCTAATTTTGTGACTAAGGGGTTTATTGTACCCATTTCAGGAAATATAGTGGGGGATCGTTAGCTTGTTTTTATTTTTCATTTGTCAATACAATTGAAAGAAATATTTTATTTATTTTTTATTTTTTTTATTAACTTTTATTAAGCTTCAAGTGAACGTTTACAAATCCAATCAGTCTGTCACATATAAGTTTACATACATCTCACTCCCTACTCCCACTTGCTCTCCCCCTCTTGAGTCAGCCCTTTCAGTCTCTCCTTTCGTGACAATTTTGCCAGCTTCTCTCTCTCTCTATCCTCCCATCCCCCCTCCAGACAAGAGCTGCCAACACACTCTCAAGTGTCCACCTGATTTAATTAGCTCACTCTTCATCAGCATCTCTCTCCCACCCGCTGACCAGTCCCTTTCATGTCTGATGAGTTGTCTTTGGGGATGGTTCCTGTCCTGTGCCAACTGAAAGAAATATTTTATGGGACCGTAAGTAGGTTCCTATAACCTGGAACTGTTCTAAGGTTGACGATAGGAGTAACAGGAACTTACATTTCACCTAAGTAAATATTAATTTAATAATTAATTTTTTAATAATTTAACAAATAACTCAGTCACTATGGCAGGCTACAAAGCAGTGTTTCTCAAAAAGTGGTCTATAGATGGATACAGTCTGGCTTAGTTTTTTCTCAGAGTTTTCATTTTAACATAATAATATTACACAAAAACATCTACTTCTGCAAATAGTCCCAGAAACCTGCTTTGGAAAAATCAGCTATTGAAAATCCTATGGAGCACAGTTCTTCTCTGACACACATGGGACTGCCATGTTGTTTTTGTTAGGTGCCGTCGAGTCAGTTCCAACTCATAGCTACCCCATCTGTGTACAACAAAAGGAAACACTATCCTGTCCTGCGCCATGCCCACAATCGTTGTTATGCTTTAGCCCATTGTTGCAGCCACTGAGTCAATCCATCTCATTGAAGGTCTTCCTCTTTTCCACTGATCCTCTACTTTACTAACCATGATGTCCTTCTCCAGGGACTCATCTCTCTTGAGAACATGTCCAAAGTCTGTAGGACATAGTCTCGCCATCCTGGCTTCTAAGGAGCATTCTGGTTGTACTTCGTCCAAGACAGATTTGTTTATTCTTTTGACAGTCCATGGTATATTCAATATTCTTCGCCAACACCACAATCCAAAGGCATCAATTCTTCAGTCTTCCTTATTCCTTGTCCAGCTTTTGCAAGCATATGAGGCGATTGAAAATACCATGGCTTCAGTTCCAAAATACATAAAACAAACTCTAACAACACTGCCTTGGTCATCTAGTTCTGTTATAACAGAAATATCACAAGTGGATGGCTTTAACAAAGAGAAATATAGTAGGCAAGAAGTCCAAATTCAGGATGTCAACTACGGGAAGTTTTCCTCTCTCTGTCAGCTCTGGAGGAAGGTCCTTCTCTCAATCTTCCCCTGGATTAGGAGATTCTTCACACAGGACCCTGGGTCCAAAGGATGGGTTCTGCTCTCAGGGCTTCTTTCTTGGTGGTATGAGGTCCCCACTATCTGCTTGCTTCCCTTTCATTTTATCTCTTGTAAGGTAAAAGGTGGTGCAGGCCACACTCCAGGGAAACTCCCTTTACATTGGATCAGGGATGTGACCTGAGCAAATGGTGTTACATCACACCTTAATCCTCTTTAACCACAGGCAGAGATTATAATTTATAACACATAGGAAAATCACAAAAAGGAGGACAACCATAAAACACTGGAAATCATGACCTAATCAAGTTGACATATGTTTTTGGAGGGCACAATTCAATCCATGACAGCAGCCGTAGCTCTTAACCATTGCACTACCAGGGCTCCACAACCATAGATGTATGGATTTGTTTCTGGACTCTCAGTTCTGTTCTATTGGTCTATGTGTCTATCATTACACCAGAACCAGACTGTTTTGATTACTATATCTTTATAATATGTTTTGCGATTGGGAAGTATGGTTTCTCTAACTTTGTTCTTTTTTCAGAATTGCTTTGGCTCTTCTGGGCTAATTAGAATTCCACATAAACTTGAAGATTGGCTTTTCCACTTATGCAAAGAAGGCTATTGGTATTTTGATGGAGATTGCATTGATTTATAGATTGCTTTTATATTGACATCTTAACAATACAAAGTCTTCTGGTCCATGATCACAGAATGTCCTTTCATTTCTTTAGATCTTTATTTTTTTTCAGTAATGTTTTATAATTTCCAGTGTACAAGTCTTCCACTTCCTTGGTTAAACTTATTTTTATATAATATTACTCGAGAAGAGTTTTTAAATAAAACTATTTTATAGGTATGTAAACATAATGAAACTGATTTGTTGGTCAGTGTACCAAAAGGTCAGCAGTTTGAATCTACCAGCTACTCCTTGGAAACCTTATGGGGCAGTTCTAGTCTGTCCTATAGGGTCTCTATGAGTCAGAATCAACTCAACAGCAATGGGTTTTTGGGTTTCAGTAAGGAAGTCTAGCCTCCATCTTCAAAGAGCCCAGAAACCAGGGGAAAAGGAATCCCCACAGACATAGTGCCAGAGAAATAGTCTAGTAAGTATATAAAAGAAACGCAAATATTATACATTGTAATACATGTAAAAAAAAAAAAAACTTCAACATTGTTTTCTTCCTATAAGAGCAATTTGTTTTTATTACGAAAAAAAAAAAAAAAAGAAACTACAAACAAGCAAGAAGAAAAAGTCATACCACTTCCACCTAGAGAAAACTTGTTATAACCTTGATTATTTTTATTTTCAAATATTTTATTTTGGAAATTTTCCTAAATTACATTACTCACTGAATTTGAGTTTCAAAGAATATTGCCAGCTTTTCTTTTGAGTCTCATACAAAGAAGAAGGTTTGTGCATGAAACATGATGGTTGTTATTCTGTTTGTGGTATATTGCAATGGTTAAGAGTTTGGGCTCTGGAGTTAGATTGTCTGGGTTGAAATTCTGGCTGTTTGATCTTAAGCAATTTACCTATCCCTTATGGTTGTTTGGAACATTAAATGAAATAATACATGGAAAGCACCTGGCATATTATAAAGACTCTGGAAATTATAGCTACTATTATTTTGGGTTCTGTGACTGCATAAACATCATCTAGCTTGGCTTTGTGAAGGATAAGACTCATTCTTTGAAAATTCACTTCTATATATCTTTCTCAGGAGGTTTATTTACTCACTGTGCCAACAGTGGATATTTGACAAATGTTACATTTCTTCCCATTGAGTATTGTCTGTTTTTTGGTTTTTCATTTCCTTCTTTAACTGAAGTTCTGTACCAACTTCCCAGGACCAGATCTCATATTGGCATTTGTCACAGTCTCCATTTGCAGGCCGTTAAACTTATCTATCACTCCACACCAGTTAATTTTCTGTTAATGACCTATTCTATGGACACAAGCACACAAACACAGCCAGCATGTAAAGAGGACTTTTTCTTTTTCATTAAGCAGCAATCACAGGCTAAAAGGAAACACAATAGTAACTTAGCCTTACTTTGATGAAAGTCTTACAGGATTGGATTGTTCTTATACTGAAAACACACACACACATTTATGTGATCGGTTCATCAGTAAATTAGTCCATCTTTATCAGTGTGCACAGCCTGGGTATTTTGTTTCTAACATTGTATTTAGAAATATAATTAAGTCTGAAACCAGAGTTTCCTTCATGTGTGTGTGTGTGCATGCAGAAATATTTAACAAAAGATTTCCAATCTTACAGGTCCCAAGTGCTGGCCCTAATTAAAATTATAATTAACTGTTTTTTTATTATTATAACAGTACTTTTGTAATAGTCTTTGAATATTTCATACTTAAACTTCTGACTTCTTTTTAAACTCATCATTATTTTGTGATGTTACTTTTTCCAAATAAACAATAAATCCAGGCTTATTTAAGAAGGGCCTTGGTTTGAAAGGCTATTGCCATAGGGAAGGGGAACTATTAAAATAAGGAGAATGCTCCAACCACGAGATCTGCAAGAAACTCAAAGGTCAGTCAAAAAAGATTTTTTTTTTTTTTTTATACAAAGGGGTAAACTAGGGTAGAAAGAACCACGTATGGAGGATGGGGTGAGCAGGTGGCATGAATAAACAGCTGGGCAAGAAGTATGTTTCCTTGTGGTCAGTCTATTCTCTGGAGGGACCTTTAAGGAAGGGATGTTTCACATTCCAATGCTGGCTCAGGCTGAGGATGGCTAAATCACATGAGTGGCCATTTTGTCCAGATTGGTCAGTGGGTAGAAAGAGTTCAGCTAATCTTTTATGAGGCAAAGAATAGGATATAGAGGGTCTGCGTCTGGCCTTAAGGAGCCCTGGTGGCACAGTGGCTATGTGCTTGGCTGCTAACCTAAAGGTCAGCGATTCAAACCCATCATCTGCTCTGCGAGAGAAAGATGTGGCAGTCTGTTTCCGTAAAGATTTACAACCTAGGAAACCCTATCGGGCAGTTCTACTGTATCCTAGGTTTGCTATGAATTGGAATCTACTCAACCACAGTGGACTTAATGGGTGTTGGCCTCGTCATAGGTAAGCAAGGGGTTCATCCCTGAGTCTTAATCTAAGTCACATGGAGAAGGGTGCTTTTTCAGAGTAAGGCTCAGAGAAAGTCATTTCCAGTAACACAAAAGGGTGGGGAATTTCTTAACTGTCGTTGTTTTCCAGGAGCACAGGGCTCAGGCAAAGGTTAACATTGTGAGTTTTTATGTTGGGAACATTTTCCTTGGCACTTATTTAATGCCCAGAGGGCACAGTCACCTTTACCACCAATATCTTTTCTATTACAAAGCACTCAGGTCTATGAAACCCTCTTTCAATATATAGCTGGTGAGGTGGGAAGAGGATTGAACCTGGCCAATAGAGTTGCAACGAAGCCATGATTTCGAGAGGCTTGTCACTTTTCACTGCCGTACAGACTCCTGTTTCATTTCTTTTCTCATTTTTTTTTGTTGGGGGGATTAAGTACGACTTTCTTTCTTTTGGTTTTTAATATAATGCCAAATGTATCAATGTAAGTTATGAGCATACTTAAATATTGTAGTACTGAAAAGTCCCTATGAAATACAGTAGCCCCTTGCTGTACCCCTTCCCATTCCTATAGTTCTGTTCCCTACAGGCAAATACTTGAAATTTACAATACACATATAGAAAAAGCTTTTTCTTTATTTATTGATTTTAGACATTTTCAGGTAGTCTGTATTGACTTCCTGTTATGGTAGATGTGGATTAAGCTATCTTGTACTGCTTCTTCCCTCGCAATTGCTGCCCTTTTCCCTTTCTCATATATATATATATATATATGGGAATCGACTCTAAGACAATGGGTGGGTTTTGGGTCACTAGATTACTTAGGTGTTATTCAGCATGTATATCATTATTACTATGCAAATATTATTCACTGGATAGCCAAGTGTTATTATTGGATGTATTTATTTTTACAGTTTTTTTATTTCTTCAGGCTAATGTTTGCTTAGTTTGTTCCCTTGCATAATTTTCCAGAGATCCTTAATTCTTTCCACATGCACCATCATACTATCTACCCTAGCATCTGCTTTACTGAGTTTAGTTTTCTTGGAGACCTCCTTCCTAGAGCCCTTCATCATTCTTCTCTAACCTGGACAGATTGTTTCCAGGCTTCCTTACAGTTGCTATCCTGATACTAATAGTCACAGCTCTCTTGAGTAAGACTCACTGGTCCCTAACGCAAAATTGACATTCAGCTGGTACACACCTGTAAAGCAGAGCAGCCAGGCTTCCTCTTGATTGAGCATCTATTCTCATTAGTCAGTGCCTTGACATTCTGGTTGTTAAATAATTTTAAAATCATATCTTAATGAATCCAATACCTTATTCTTTCTTAATGCATACTCCTGTTTTGCTGGAAACGTGATAGATTTTTTAACGGGCCCCCTTAGTTTCCACCCTTCACCTGCACCATAAATACTACCTCCAGGTCGTGTAGTTTTCTGGGGTTATATGGGGGACATAAAAGTTCTTTTTTTCAATCTTCCACTTTGCCTATATTGTGTGCTATCTTTCCTTTCACCAAATTTAACACTTGTCTGCTATCTGGTCAGTGATTTCTCCTCCCCACCTCTCCTCTTCCTTGTAACCATCAAAGATTTGTTTTTTTCTACGTGTACACCTTTTCTTGAATTTTTATAATAGTGGTCTCATATACTATTTGTCCTTTTGAGTTTGACTTATTTCAACAGCTTAACACCCTCCAGATTCATCTATTATGAGATGTTTTGTGGATTTTTCCTTGTTCTTTATCACTGCATAATATTCCAGTGTGTGTATGTACCTGTAATGGATTGAATTGGGTCTCCCAAAAACATGTGTCAGCTTGGTTAGGCCATGTGTGGTTGTCCTCCATTTTGTGATTTTCCTATGTGTTATAAATCGTAATCTCTGCTTGTGGTTAAAAAGGGTTAGGGTGGGATGTAACACCCTTGCTCAGGCCACATCCCTGATCTAATGTAAAGAGATTTTCCCTGGGGTGTGGCCTGCACCACGTTTTATCTCTCAAGAGATGAAAGGAAAGGGAAGTAAGCAGAGAGTTGGGAACCTCATGCCACCAAGAAAGCAGTACCAGGAGCAGAGTGCGTCCTTTGGTCCTGAGGTTCCTGCACTAAGATGTTCCCAGACCAAAGGAATACTCGTACATCACAAGAACCTTCCTCCAGAGCTGACAGAGAGAGAAAGCCTTCCCCTGGAGCTGGTGCCCTGAATTTGGACTTCTAGCCTACTGGACTGTGAGAGAATAAACTTCACTTTGTTAAAGCCATCCACTTGTGGTATTTCTGTTATAGCGGCATTAGATGACTAAGACAGTACCATAATTTGTTTATCCATTCATCTATTGATGGGCACTTAGGTTGTTTTCATCTTTTTGCTATTGCGAATAATGCTGCAATGAACATGGGTGTGCATATGTTTATTTGTGTGACGGTTATTTCTTGTGATATATTCCTAGGAGTGGGATTGCTGGGTTGTATGGTATTTCTATTTCTAACTTTTTAAGGAGGTGCCATATTGTTTTCCATAGTGGTTGTACCATTTTAAATTCCCACCAGCTGTACAGAATGCTTCCAATCTCGCCACAATCTCTCCAACAGTTGTTATTTTCTGTTTTTTTTCTTTGGTCCTTTGTCAAAGATCAGCTGACCATAAGTGAATGGATACATATGAGTTCTCGATTCTGTTCCATTGGTCTATGGGTCTATCATTCTACCATTACCAAGCTGTTTTGGCTACCGTTATTGTATAGTAGGTTCTGGGTTCAGGTAGCGTGAAGCATCTTACTTTGTTGTTTTTCTTCAAAAATGCTTTGCTTATCCAGAACCTCTTTCCTTTCCATACGAAGTTGGTGATTGGTGTTTCCATTTTGTTAAAGAATGCCGTTGGTATTTGGATCAGGATTGCATTATATCTGTAGATTGCTTTCGGTAGGAGTGGCATTTTCACAATTTCCTATCCATAAGCACGGCATATTTTTCCATTTATGTAGGTCTCTTTTGGTTTCTTGCAATAGTGTTTTGTAGTTTTATTTGCATAGGTCTTCAATGTCCCTGGCTAGGTTTATTCTTAAGTATTTTATATATATTGCAGTGGTATTATAAATGGTATTATTTTTCTGATTTCCTTTTTGAAGTTCTCTTTGTTGGTGTATAGGAATCTAACTGATTTTTGATGTTGATCTTGTATCCTGCTACTCTGGAGTCTATTAGTTCTAGTAGTTTTCTTGTGGAAGTTTTGGGGTTCTTTATGTATAGGATCACATCATCTGCAAATGGGGATAGTTTTTGTTCTTCCTTTCCAATTTGGATGACATTTAATTTTTCTTGTTTTACTGCTCTAGCTAGAACTTCCAGCACAATATTATTATTATTTGGGTTATTTTCTTCCTCTCCTGTTCTTCTTTTGTCAGTTTGGCCAATGGTTTGTCAATTGTGTTGATCTTTTCAAAGAACCAACTTTTGGTCTTACTGATTTTTTTCTATTGGTTTTCTGTTATCTACTTCATTTATTTCTGCTCTAATCTTTATTCTTTCCATTCTTCTGTTAGCTGTGGGCCTCTTTTGCCATTCTCTTTCTATTTGTTTGAGTTGTAGGGCTAATGTTTAATTTTGAGCTGTTTTTCCTTTTTGATGTGCGCATTTATTGCTATAAAGTGACCTCTGAGCACTGCCTCTGCTGTGTCCCAAAGATTTTAGTATGATGAGTTTTCATTCTCTTTTAATTCCAGGAATATTTTATTCTGTCTTTGATTTATTGTATTACCCATTTATTGTTAAGCAAAATGTTATTCGGTTTCCATGTATTTGATTTTTTTTCCTTGCCCTTCTTGTTATTGATTTCTACTTTTATGGTATTATGATCAGAGAAAATGCTTTGTATTATTTCGATGTTTTGGATTTTATTGAGAGTTGCTTTGTGGCCTAGGATGTGGTTTATTCCATGTGCATTGGAAAAGAATGTATACTTTGCTGCTGTTGAGTGGAGTGTTCTGCATGAGTCTATGAGGTCAAATTTGTTGATTGTGGCCTTTAGATCTTCTGTATCTTTGTTGAGTTTCTTTCTAGATGTTCTGCCCTTTACTGAGAGTGGTGTATTAAAGCCTCCTACTGTTATTGTGAAACTGTCAATTTCTTTTTCTAGTGCTTGTCATGAATTGAATTGTGTCCCCCAAAAAATATGTGTCAACTTGGTTAGGCCATGATTCCCAGTATCCTGCAATTGTCTTCCATTTTGTGATTGTCATTTTATGTTAAAAAGGATTAGTGTGGGATTGTAACACCGTTACCCAGGTCACATACCTGATCCAATATAAATGGAGTTTCCCTGGGGTGTGGCCTGCACCACCTTTTATCTCTCAAGAGATAAAAGGAAGAGGAAGTGAGCAGAGAAGGGGGACTTCGTACTAACAAGCAAAACACTGGGAGCAGAGCACGTCCTTTGGTCCCAGGATTCCCGCACAGAGAAGTTCCTAGTCCAGGAGAAGATTGATGAGAAGGATCTTCCTCCAAAGCCAACAGAGAGAGAAAGCCTTCCCCTGGAGCTGACACCCTGAATTTGGACTTCTGGCCTACTAGACTGTGAGAAAATAAATTTCTCTTTTTTAAAACCATCCACTTGTGGTATTTCTGTTATAGCAGCACTAGATGACTAAGACAGTGTTGTTAGAGTTTGTTTTATGTATTTTGGAACCCTTGGGTCATTGGGTGTGCAGGTATTTATTAAGGTTATGTGTTCTTGGTAGGTTGTCATTTTAATCATCGTATAATGTCCTTCCTTGTCTTTTATGGTTGATTTTGCCTTAAAGTCTATTTTAATTGAGATTAGTATTGCCACGCCTGCACTTTTTTGGTTATTGCTTGCTTAATATGTTTTTCCCATTCTTCGATTTTTGATATAGTTATGTCTTTGTGCCTAAGGTGTGTCTCCTGTAGATCACATATTGATGTGTTGGGCTTTTTATCCATTCTTCTGCTCTCTGTTTCTTTACAGGTGCATTTAAGCCACTTACATTCAGTGTTATTATCTCTACATTGCCCCCCATTGCCATCGAGTCAATTGACTCATAGCGACCCTATGGGACAGAGTAGAACTGCCCCATAGGGTTTCAAGGGCTATTATCTCTAGGTATGAGTTTATTGCTCTCATATCGTTGTGTGGTTTTTTTTTTGTACTGACATTTTCTTTGTTCCTCTTACTTTCCTGTTCTGAATACCTTTTTGGGGGAGATTTTCTTTTCTTTCATCATTATAGATTTTGTGTTTACTGAGACTTTATGCTTTTCTTCTTTTTTATTCTGATGAGTAGGTTTGTTAGCCTCCTTTTGTGGTTACTTTGAAATTTATTCTTATCTTCCTAAGTTTGAACCGATATGTTATTACTTGTTATCACCTTGACTCCCTCTCCATTTGAAAGTTCTGTACCTACACTGTTTATTCCCCCTTTTATTGTTTTGACATTGTTGTCGTTTACAGATTGACGTCTCTGTTTCCCTGTTTCAAGTCTTTTTAGTTTTATTATTGACGGTCGTTTATTTAGGTTTGTATCTGGCTGATGTTGTCCTGTGTCTTAGACTCTGGTTGTTGCCTGATGTTGGTTCTCTAGCCAAAGGACTCCCTTCAATACTCCTTGTAAATTTGGTTCGGTTTTCACAAATTCGCTTGATTTGTTTTTATCTGGAAATGTCCTAATTTCACCATTGTATTTGAGAGAGAGGTTTGCAGGATGTATTATTCTTGGTTGGCCATTTTTTTTTTTCTTTCCAGGTTTTATATATGTCATCCCATTGCCTTCTTGCCTGCATAGTTTCTGCCGAGTAAGCAGAGCTTAGTCTTATTGTTTCCTCTTTGTAATTAATGTTTCATTTTTCTCTAGCTGCTCTCAGGAATCTTTATCTTTGGTTTTGGCAAGTGTGATTATGATGTGTCTTGGTGACTTTCTTTTGGAGCCTATCCTATATGGGATTTGTTGAGCTTCTTGGATGGTCAGCTTTTCATGTTTCATGATATTTGGGAAGTATTTTGCCAGCAAATCTTCAACAATCTTGTCTGTTTTCCATCTTCTCCCTATGTTCTGAAACTCCTCACGTGCAAATAATTGCTCTTGATTGTGTCCCACATAATTCTTAAGTTTCCTTCATTTCTCTGATTTTTCCTCAAATTGACATCCGTAGATTTGTCTTTAATCTCACTGAATTTGTCTTCCATTCTTTCAAATTTGCTCCTAAAACTTTCTATTGAGTTGTCCATTTCTGAAATTTTGTTGTTTATCTTTTGGATTTCTAGCTGCTATTTTTTGTGTGATTTTTAATTGTTTATTTACTTTTAAGTCCTTTTATTATTTTCCTGAATTATTCTATTGATTTCTCTGTGTTTTCCTTGATTGTGGCTATATTTTTGTTGGTTTTGTCTGTGTTTTCCATGGCTTTGTCTATTTTTCCTTGTTTTTGTCTGCTTTCCTTGATCTCTTTCCTGATCTCTTGGACAGGCCTAAATATTAGACCTTTGAAATCCATATCATGTATTTCCAGTGGCTTTTCTTTTACTGGAAAGTCATCTGATTCTTTATTTTGGTCATTTGCTGGAGCCATCTTGTCCCACTTTTTTATATGGTTCGATGTTGTCTACTGTCTCTGAGAAATTAACGTTTTTTTCTTTATTATTTGATTGTATGTTCGTTTGTTTTGTCCTGCTTCTTTGTTTTTGTTTTGATATGTCAGGGAGGGAGGGCCAGGTGTGCTTTGCTGCTTGATTGTATGTTGGCACAATAGTTCTCATCACCTTGTTTGAGTGGTCAGGGCAGCGGCAGACAGGTTGAGCCTGCGTTGCTCTACACTGCTTTGGCAAGGTGGCTGAGGGAGAACTGGGTTGGTACTACCTGCCTTCTGATGTTGGTTCAGTGGTGTGGAAGCACTCACAGTCCCTTGACAGATAGGCAGGGGTGTTGGATGTGGAGTGGTATGGGCTTGCTTCCCTCCATTCAGCAGCTGGTCGAGTGGTGGGAGAGCAGGGGCAGTGTGGGCCTGGTGCTGCAGTGCGCCTGAGCTATGGATGCTCTAACCATGGTGTCACAGCAAGGCCTGGTGGGAAGAGGAATGGGTTACAGTGCTAGATGGGGGGGCAAAGAAAAGAGATAGGAAGAAAAGAAAAAATAGTGTGGCAGGAGCCATCAGGTGGGGACAAGTTGGACCCAGGGTGGCAGTGATCTGGTGCCTCTCTAGCCAAGGTGGTTTGGTGTACCTGGCAAGAATGGACAGAGATGGGGTACCGGGCTAGGTAGGAGGGAGATAGAAAAAGGAGGAAAGGGAAAAGATAAATAAAAATAAAAATATTTAAGTAAAATGGCGTGGCAGATGCTGGTGGGTGGGTGCAGGGGAGCCCTGGCTGGTGGCACGCTGGTGGGTCTCTAGCTTCAGTGAGCCTTGTGGAAAGGGATAGAGGTGGAGTACAGAGTTAGGCAGGAGGGAAAAAGAAAAGGAAGAAAGGGGAAAAAAAAGGGAAAAATGGTGTGACAGGACCTGGAGAGAGGGGACAGGATGGACTGGGCTGGAAGCTGGCCAGTATCTCTCTAGTGAAGGTGGCATGGCATGGCCTGGTGGGAAGCAGTAGAGATGGTTATGGGGCTAGCTGGGAAGGAGAAAGAAAAGGTGGAAAGGAAAAAAATGGTATGGTGGGACCTGGTGGATGGGGGTGGAGGGAACCCAGGCTGGTGGTGTGCTGGTAGTTATTTACCTGTGGTGGCGCGGCACAGCCTTGCAGGAAGAGGTAGAGTTGGCATACAGGGCTAAGTGAGAGGGAGAAAGAAAAGGAAGAAATCAAAAAATAAAATGGCGTGGCAGGGGCCAGAGGGTGGGGGCAGGGCAGAATTAGGCTGGCATCAAGGCAGTGCCTCTCTAGCCAAGGCAGTGCATTATAGCTTGGTGGGAAGGAATAGAGATGGGATAGAGGACTATATGTGAGAGAGAAAGTAAAGGAAGAAAGGGGAAAATTTTTTTTAAAATAATTTTTAATGTGCTTTAAGTGAAAGTTTACAATCAAGTCAGTCTGTCACATATAAGCTTATATACACCTTACTGCGTACTCCCATTTACTCTCCCCCAATGAGTCAGCCCGCTCCCTCCTTCCAGTCTCTCCTTTCGTGACGGTTTTGCCAGTTTCTAACCCTCTCTACCCTCCCATCTTCCCTCCAGACAGGAGATGCCAATACAGTCTCAAAAGTCCACCTGATACAAGTAGCTCACTCTTCATCAGCATCTCTCTCCAACCCATTGTCCAGTCCCTTCCATGTCTGATGAGTTGTCTTCGGGAATGGTTCCTGTCTTGGACCAACAGAAGGTTTGGGGACCATGACCGCCGGGATTCTTCCAGTCTCAGTCAGACCATTAAGTCTGTTTTTTTTATGAGAATTTGGGGTCTGCATCCCACTGTTCTCCGGCTCCCTCAGGGGTTCTCTGTTGTGTTCCCTGTCAGGGCAGTCATCGGTTGTGGCCGGGCACCATCTAGTTCTTCTGGTCTCAGGATGATGTAAGTCTCTGGTTCCTGTGGCCCTTTCTGTCTCTTGGGCTCATAGTTATCTTGTGACCTTAGTGTTCTTCATTCTCCTTTGCTCCAGGTGGGTTGGGACCAATTGATGCATCTTAGATGGCCGCTTGTTAGCATTTAAGACCCTAGACGCCACACTTCAAAGTGGGGTGCAGAATGTTTTCATAATTGAATTTATTTTGCCAATTGACTTAGAAGTCCCCTTAAGCCATAGTCCCCAAACACCCGCCCTTGCTCTGCTGACCTTCGAAGCATTCAGTTTATCCAGGAAACTTCTTTGCTTTTGGTCCAGTCCAGTTAAGCTGACCTTCTGTGTATTAAGTATTGTCCTTCCCTTCACCTAAAGTAGTTCTTATCTACTAACTAATCAAAAAATAACCCTCTCCCACCCTCCCTCCGTCCCACCTCTCGTAACCACAAAAGACTGTGTTCTTCTCAGTTTATACTACTTCTCAAGATCTTATAACCGTGGTCTTATACAGTATTTGTCCTTTTGCCTCTGACGAATTTCACTCAGCATAATGCCTTCCAGGTTCCTCCATGTTATAAAATGTTTCACAGATTCGTCACTGTTCTTTATCGATGCGTAGTATTCCATTGTGTGAATATACCATAATTTATTTACCCATTCATCCGTTGATGGACACCTTGGTTGCTTTCAGCTTTTTGTTATTGTAAACAGAGCTGCAATAAACATGGGTGTGCATATATCTGTTCATGTAAAGACTCTTATTTCTCTAGGGTATATTCCGAGGAGTGGGATTTCTGGGTTGTATGGTAGTTCTATTCTAACTTTTTAAGATAACGCCAGATAGATGTCCAAAGTGGTTGTACCATTTGACATTCCCACCAGCAGTGTATAAGAGTTCCAATCTCTCCACAGCCTCTCCAACATTTATTATTTTGTGTTTTTTGGATTAATGCCAGCTTTGCTGGAGTGAGATGGAATCTCATCGTAGTTTTAATTTGCATTTCTCTAACGGCTAATAATCGAGAGCATTTTCTCATGTGTCTGTTGGCTGCCTGAATATCTTCTTTAGTGAAGTGCGTGTTCATATCCTTTGTCCACTTCTTGATTGGGTTGTTTGCCTTTTTGTGGTTGAGTTTTAACAGAATTATATAGATTTTAGTCAGGCACTGGTCGGAGATGTCATAGCTGAAAATTTTTTCCCAGTCTGTAGCTGGTCTTTTGACTCTTTTGGTGAAGTCTTCAGATGAGCATAGGTGTTTGATTTTTAGGAGCTCCCAGTTATCTGGTTTCTCTTCGTCATTTTTAGTAATGTTTTGTATTCTGTTTATGCATTCGATTAGGGCTCCGAACGTTGTCCTTATTTTTTCTTCCATGATCTTTATCATTTTAGTCTTTATGTTTAGGCCTTTGATCCACTTGGAGTTAGTTTTTGTGCTTGGTGTGAGGTATGGGTCCTGTTTCATTTTTTTGCAAATGGATATCCAATTATGCCAGCCCCATTTGTTAAAAAGACTATCTTCTCCCCAATTAACTGACACTGGGCCTTTGTCAAATATCAGCTGCTCATATGTGGATGGATTTATATCTGGGTTCTCAATTCAGTTCCATTGGTCTATGTGCCTGTTGTTGTACCAGTACCAGGCTGTTTTGACTACTGTGGCTGTATAATAGGTTCTAAAATCAGGTAGAGTGAGGCCTCCCACTTTCTTCTTGCTTTTCAGTAATGCTTTACTTATCCGGGGCTTCTTTCCCTTCCATATGAAGTCGGTGATTTGTTTCTCCATCACATTAAAAAATGTCATTGGAATTTGGATTGGAAGTGCATTGAATGTATAGATGGCTTTTGGTAGAATAGACATTTTTACTATGTTAAGTCTTCCTATCCATGAGCAAGGTATGTTTTTCCACTTAAGTAGGTCCTTTTTAGTTTCTTGTAGTAGTACTTTGTAGTTTTCTTTGTATAGGTCTTTTACATCTTTGGTAAGGTTTATTCCTAAGTATTTTATCTTCTTGGGGGCTACTGTGAATGGTATTGATTTGGTTATTTCCTCTTCGATGTTCTTTTTGTTGATGTAGAGGAATCCAAGTGATTTTTGTATGTTTATCTTGTAACATGAGACTCTGCCAAACTCTTCTATTAGTTTCAGTAGTTTTCTGGAGGATTCCTTAGGGTTTTCTGTGTATAAGATCATGTCATCTGCAAATAGAGATACTTTTGCTTCTTCCTTGCAAATCTGGATGCCCTTTATTTCTTTGTCTAGCCTAATTGCTCTGGCTAGGACCTCTAGCACAATGTTGAATAAGAGTGGTGATAAAGGGCATCCTTGTCTGGTTCCCGTTCTCAAGGGAAATGCTTTCAGGTTCTCTCCATTTAGAATGATGTTGGCTAGGTGCCCTTTATTACGTTGAGGAATTTTCCTTCAATTCCTATTTTGGTGAGAGTTTTTATCATAAATGGGTGTTGGGCTTTGTCAAATGCCTTTTCTGCATCAATTGATAAGATCATGTGGTTTTTGTCTTTTGTTTTATTTATATGATGGATTACATTAATGGTTTTTCTAATATTAAACCAACCTTGCGTACCTGGCAGAAATCCCACTTGGTCATGGTGGATTATTTTTTTGATATGTTGTTGAATTCTATTGGCTAGAATTTTGTTGAGGATTTTGGCATCTATGTCCATGAGGGATATAGGTCTGTAATTTTGTTTTTTTGTGATGTCTTTACCTGGTTTTGGTATCAGGGATACGGTGGCTTCATAGAATGAGTTAGGCAGTATTCCATCATTTTCTATGCTTTGAAATACCTTTAGTAGTAGTGGTGTTAACTCTTCTCTGAAAGTTTGGTAGAAGTCTGCAGTGAAACAATCTGGGCCAGGGCCTTTTTTTGTTGGGAGTTTTTTGATTACCGTTTCAATCTCTTTTTTTGTTATGGGTCTATATAGTTGTTCTACTTCTGATTGTGTTAGTTTAGGTAGGTAGTGTTTTTCTAGAAATTCATCCATTTCTTCTAGGTTTGCAAATTTGTTAGAGTACAATTTTTCATATAATCTGATATGATTCTTTTAATTTCATTTGGGCCTGTTGTGATGTGGCCCAACTTGTTTCTTATTCGGGTTATTTGTTTCCTTTTCTGTATTTCTTTAGTCAGTCTGGCCAACGGTTTATCAATTTTGTTAATTTTTTCAAAGAACCAGCTTTTGGCTTTGTTAATTCTTTCAATTGTTTTTCTGTTCTCTAATTCATTTAGTTCAGCTCTAATTTTTATTATTTGTTTTCTTCTGGTGCCTGATAGATTCTTTTGTTGCTTGCTTTCCATTTTTTCAAGTTGTAGCTACAGTTCTCTGATTTTGGCTCTTTGTTCCTTATGTATGTGTGCATTTATCGATACAAACTGACCTCTGTGCACTGCTTTTGCTGTGTCCCAGAGGTTTTGATAGGAAGTGTTTTCATTCCCGTTGCTTTCTATGAATTTCTTTATTCCCTCCTTAATGTCTTCTATAACCCAGTCTTTTTTCAGCAGGGTATTTTTTTTATTATTATTATTATTATTCAGTTTCCAAGTATTTTATTTCTTTTCCCTGATTTTTCTCTTACTGATTTCCACTTTTATGGCCTTGTGGTCTGAGAAGATGCTTTGTAATATTTCAATGTTTTGGATTCTGCAAAGGTTTGTTTTATGACCTCATATGTGGTCTATTCTAGAGAATGTTCCATGTGCGCTAAAAAAAAGTGTACTTTGCAGCTGTTGGGCGGAGTGTTCTGTATAAGTCTATGAGGTCAAGTTGGTTGATTGTAGCAACTAGGTCTTCCGTGTCTCTCTTGAGCTTCTTACTGTATGTCCTGTCCTTCTCGGAAAGTGGTGTGTTGAAGTCTCCTACTATAATTGTGGAGGTGTCTCTCACTTTTCATTTGTGTTCAAGTTTGTTTTATGTATCTTGCAGCCCTGTCATTGGGTGCATAAATATTTAATATGGTTATATCTTCCTGGTCAATTGTCCCTTTAATCATTATGTAGTGTCCTTCTTTATTCTTTGTGGTGGATTTAACTTTAAAGTCTATTTTGTCAGAAATTAATATTGCCACTCCTGCTCTTTTTTGCTTGTTGTTTGCTTGATATATTTTTTCCATCCTTTGAGTTTTTGTTTGTGTGTCTAAGTCTAAGGTGTGTCTCTTGTAGGCAGCATATAGACGGATTGTGTTTCTTTATCCAGTCTGAGACTCTCTGTCTCTTTATTGGTGCATTTAGTCCATTTACATTCAGCGTAACTATAGATAAGTATGTGTTTAGTCTTGTCATTTTGATGTCTTTTTGTGTGTGTTGTTGACAATTTCATTTTTTCACTTACTTTTTTTGTGCTGAGACGTTTTTCTTTGTAAATTGTGTGTTCCTCATTTTCATAGTAGCTGAATTTATGTTTGCTGAGTCGTTATGTTTTTCTTGGTTTTTATTTTGAGTTATGGAATTGTTAGACCTCTTTGTGGTTACCTTAATATTTACCCCTATTTTTCTAAGTAAAAACCTAACTTGTATCGTCCTATATCACCTTGTTTTCCTCTCCATATGGCGGTTCTATGCCTCCTGTATTGAGGCCCTCTTTTTGATTATTGTGATCTTTTACATAAATTTTTTTTTTTTACATAATGACTTCAATGATTCCCTGTTTTGAGCATTTTTTTTCTTTTTCAAATTAATCTTAATTTGTTTTTGTGATTTCCTTATTTGAGTTGATATCAGGATGTTCTGTTCTGTGACCTTGTGTTGTGTTGGTATCTGATGTTATTGATTTTCTGTCCAAACAATTTCCTTTAGTATTTCTTGTAGCTTTGGTTTGGTTTTTGCAAATACTCTAAGCTGGTGCTTATCTGTAAATGTTTTAATTTTGCCTTCATATTTGAGAGAGAGTTTTGCTGGATATATGATCCTTGGCTGGCAGTTTTTCTCCTTCAGTGCTCTCTATATGTCATCCCATTGCCTTCTTGACTGCATGGTTTCTGCTGGGTAGTCTGAACTTATTCTTATTGATTCTCCCTTGTAGAAGACCTTTCTTTTATCCCTGGCTGCTTTTAAAATTTTCTCTTTATGTTTGGTTTTGGCAAGTTTGATGATAATATGTCTTGGTGATTTTCTTTTTAGATCATTTTTATATGGGTTTTGATGAGCATCTTGGATAGATATCCTTTCGTTTTTCATGATGTCAGGGAAGTTTTCTGCCAACAGATTTTCAACTCTCCTCTCTGTATTTTCTATTATCCCTCCCTATTCTGGAACTCCAATCACATGCAAGTTATTCTTCTTGAAAGAGTCCCACATGATTCTTAGGGTTTCTTCATTTTTTAAAATTCTTCTATCTGGTTTTTCTTCAACTACATTGGTGTCAATTGCCTTATCCTCCACCTCCCCCACTCTGCATTCCAATTGCTCGATTCTGCTCCTCTTCCTATTGAGTTGTCTAATTCTGTAAGTTTACTGTTGATCTTCTGGATTTCTGAATGCTGTCTCTCTATGGATTCTTACAACTTATTAATTTTTCCAGTATGTTCTTGAATAATCTTTTTGAGTTCTTCCACTGCTTTACCAGTGTGTTCCTTGGCTTTTTCTGTAGATTGCCTTATTTCATTTTTGAGGTCATCCCTGATGTCTTGAAGCATTCTGTAAATTAGTTTTTTATATTCTGCATCTGACAATTCCAGGATTGTATCTTCATTTGGGAAAGATTTTGATTCTTTAGTTTGGGGAGTTGTAGAAGCAATCATGGTCTGCTTCTTTATGTGGTTTGATATCGACTGCTGTCTCAGAGCCATCTATAAGATATTGTAATGATGTATTTTATATTTGCTCACTAAGTCTTATCTTGTTTTGTTTTCTTTCAATATACTTAGATGGGCTACTAGATTGCACTGTCTTGATTGTTGTAGCCTTTGACTCACTTATGTCCTCTTACCAGCTGGTTTGGGCTGTTACCAGATATATAAGCCTAAGAGTCCATTCACTATTCTTGAGTAGAATCTGATTTTGGGTCACCAAGTGTGTGGGGTAGACTGTCACCTATTCACTTAGAAGAGTAGTGGTGATAGTCGTGTGCACCAGATTCTAGTAGCAGCAGGGGGTCACATTCCAGGGGGGGCAGGATGCTGACAGGCTTCCCCCAGGTGCCGGTGAGGTAGGTGTGTCTCTATTTCTAAAGCATTTTGGTGGGTGGGCTCTGCAGCTGTTCCTTAGGCACCCAATGCATGTACCTCTACAGATTGGTAGATGTCACTATCCTCAGACCCCTATGGCAGGAGTTTAGGTGGTTTGGGTGGAGTTTCAGCCCTCAGTTCCCCATTGTGGGTCAGCGAGGGCTCTGTTTAATAGGTAGAGATATCAGACCTGGGAAACTTGTCTTTCCAGTAATCCCCTAAAACAATTACAGTCAGATCACTATCAGAATTGCCTTTGCATTATAATAGCCATCTTGTTCCCTGTAGGGATGAAAGCCCAAGACTGTGGATCTCATAAGCTTGGCTGGAGCTGGTTCTGTATTTTTAATCCAATTTTGGGAAGTCAGGGAAGGATTCTTTGTCCCTGGGTTTTTTGTAGCTGCTTCTCTCAGGCCAGGAGAATGGGTTAGGAAAAGAGAAAAAAAAAAACAAAACACACAGAGCACTTCACTCTCTGGCCCAGGAAATTCCAATGTTAATGAAGCCACCTGGGAAGGGGAGGAGAAGGATCAGACAGATAGGCGAGAGTAGCACCCAGGAATATAGACAAAGTTACTTATCTTGCTTGGTGAGGACTGTTTTATCAGAGATTCCCGAGGGGCGTGTAGCCTATGTGCTTTGGTTGGCTCGAGATTGCCCCCGAGGGTCAGGCCCGTGTCCTGTGCATGAGCTGTCTCAGAAGCCGTGGTCAGTTCCTCCACTCCCATTCCAAAGCCCAGCACCAAGATTCCCCGGCTGGGACGCCACACTCCAGGCTCCAAAACCAGTCTCTGCCCCCTGGCGACTTCTCCTTCTGTCAGCTGCATTGCTGCGCTGCCTGCGTGCACTGGCTGGGCTTCCCCCAAGGTCACTTCTGGGGGCTAGGGCTGCCTTCCGTGTTTGCGCCATCTCAGGATGCCGTGCTCAGCTCCCCCGCCCCCAGTCTAAAACCCAGCATTAAGGTTTTCTGACTGGGATGCTGGCTCCAGGCTCCAAAAACAGTCACTGCTTCCCTGTGGTTGCTCATTCTCTCGTTAGCCCCGTCAGTGTGCAGCCTGATTGCGCTGGCTGAGTCTCTATGGAAGTTACCCCTTTGGGCTAGAGGTTATGGCTGTGTCCCGTGCCTGCTCTGCCTCAGCAAGCTGCTATCAACTCCGCCACTTGGCACCAGGGAACCATGAGGGCTCAAGGCTGTGGAGTGGGTCGCGGGTTCCAGAAGCGGTCGCTGGTTCAGGGCACAGCTTTTCACTGACCTGCCACTCAGGTCAACTCTTTAGATCTGTGTTTGATGGTCAGGGTTCGTAGATTGTCATGTACGTGATTGATTCATTTGTTTTTCGAGTCTTTGTTGCACAAGGGATCAGAGGTAGCTTCTACCTAGTCAACCATCTTAGCCCTGCATCAAAAATATTTTTTAAAAAAGGTGCAGCAGGAGCCAGCAGGTGGGTGCTGGGCAGACCTAGGCTCTCAGTGGGCAGGTGTCACTCTAGCCAAGGTGGTGTGGTGTAGCTTGGTGGGAAGATGTAGAGGTGGGGTATGGGGCTAGGTGTGAGAGAGAAAGAAAAGGCAGAAAGGGAAACAAAAGAGAAAAATGGTGGAGCAGAAGCGGGCAGATGGGGGCAGGGTTGCACCTGGGCTGGTGGCGGGCTCATGTATAGCTAGCCAAGGTAGCTCAGTGTGACGTGGCAGAAAGGGGTAGTGGTGGGTTATAGGGCTAGTTGGAAGGGAGAAAGAAAAGGAGGAAAGGGGAAAAAAATGGAACAGTGGGAGCTGCTGGGTTGGGCAGAGGGATCCATGCTGGTGGTGTGCATGTAGCTTTTTACTCACAGTGGTGCAGTGTGTCCTGGCAGGTATAGATGGGGTATGTGGCTAGGTGAGAGGGAGAAAGAAAAGGAAGAAAGGGAAAAAATATAAATATGTAATAAAAAAAATTTAAGTGGCAGGAGCCAGCAGGTGGGTGCAGAGCAGACCTGGGCAGGCAGTGGGCCAGTGCGTCACTAGTCAAGGAAGCATGTAATGGCCCAGAGGGAAGAGGTAGAGGTGAGGTATGGGGTAGGTGGGAGGGAGAAAGAAAAAGATGAAAGGGGAAAAATGGTGTGGTAGGAGCCAGCAGGTGGGGCTTGGATGGACCTGGGCTGGAGGTGGGCTGGCAGCTCTCCAGCCAAGCTGCATGGCCCGTCTGGAGGGGTGGAGGAAGTATATAGGGTAGAAGGGTGAAGAGTGGGCAAGAGTGTTTCTCTGGTTACTGGGTGCTCTGTCTCCTGTTGGGAGCTCTGGGATGTTGCCTTCCTGTACTACCTGTCCAGGCTCATTGACGGCTGTGCTCCAAGATGCCAACAATGGGCCATGTTAGTTAGTAGGAAACCGCCACACTGTGTCTTTGTTCTATTTTCCTTCAGTTTCTTCTTCCATTTGGTGTTTGATCTATTTCTGTATCTTTTCTTTTGATGCTTAGAGTTCCAGAATTGATGTTTGTATCTGTTTTACTTAGCTTTTCAGGTCTTTGCTCCAGTGGGACGCCATTATGCATCTGTCTAGGGTGCCATATTGGCTCCATCTCCCAGCTCCTCCTTCCAAGCAAAGTTATTAAGAATAATCTTCCTGCACCAAATTTTGAAGTCAAATTAAGATTGCAGCACAGAAATTTCATATTTCAACATCATATAATTTAATGGGATTGCAAATAACTCAGAATCTTAGGTTAAAACTGGGTATAGATTTTCTGAAAAGCATTCTATTACACATTCAAGGAAAATTTTCTGAAAGATTACATATCAATGCTTGGTATATGACTCAGAAAACCATGATTCTAAGAAGACTTCTAAGGCTTTAGAAAGCATAAACACTATAAACCAAAACAACCTATTGGCGTCGAGTCAATTCCGATTCATAGTGACCCTACAGGACAGAGTAGAACTGCTCCAGATGGTTTCCAAGGAGTGCCTGGTGGATTTGAACTGCCGACCTTTTGGTTAGCAGCCGTAGAGCTTAACCACTACATCACTGGGGTATAGCTCTAGTAAAAGCAAATCTAAAAAAAAAAAAAAAATTGTCAGTACAATATACAAAATATAATTTCATTTGCTGAATTAGACAAGATATTGTTGTTGTTAGTTGCCGTTAAGTCAATTTCCCCTCATGTGACCCCACGTAACAGAGTAGAACTGCCCCCATAGGGTTTTCTAAGCCCTAATGTTTATGGGAGCAGGTCACCAGGTCTTTTTCTCCCAGAGCCACTGGGTGGGTTTGAACCACCAACCTTTCTGTTAGCAGCCCAGTGCTTAATTGTTGCACCACCTGATCACCACATTAAACAGAAGGAGTCATAATTACAGATATTTGTACTTGTTTTTGTTTTTGTGTATGTTTACTCTTCCTAACGGAGCTCTTTTGCGGACCTGTTCTATTACTACATTTCTTTTCTCCCTGACTTGGCTAATCAACTCCTAATCAGGACTGTAAGCCTTTAGTTCCAAGGAAAACCTCAAAACCTCATTTCTCAAGTGCTTCTCTTCCCTACAAAAAAGAAGTATAACCCTTCACAAAAAATGTCAAATTTTAAGAATATCTTAAAATATGATTTTCAAATAAAATTTATTTAATTGTTGATTTCTTATGCAACTTTTCATGTCCTATGTAAGTGTGTGTAACATCATTCTCAAATAGGCTGTAAATTTTTTTAAAGGCAGTTATCATTTATTCATTCATAGAGCATTTATTAAATACCTACTATTTCTCAGACACTGTGCTGGACACTGGGAAATACAATAGTGAATAAAACAGGCACTGTCTCTCATATGTATGTAACAATACATGTGCTAGAGTCAGATAAGCCTAGGTTTGAATCTCACTTCTGCAACTTACGACATGTGTGATATTAAAAACCTATTGCCGGTGAGTCAATTCTGACTCATAGTGACCCCATAGGACAGAGTAAACTGCCCCATAGTCTGTAGATCTCTACTGAAGCAGACTGCTAAATCTTACTCCCATGGAGCAGCTGGTGGGTTTGAACTGCCCACCTTTTGGTTAGCCACCAAACTTTTAACCATTGTGCCACCAGGGCTTCTGCTGTGTGATTTTAGGGAAGAATAATAACATCTACTCATGATAATCTACATGAAGTTCTAAACACATAGTGAGATCTCAATAAATATTAGCTGTTATTATCATAATAAAATTTAACATTTGTATCATTGGTTTTATGTGTATGTTGTTTTATCTTTGAGTGTCTTTGTGTAGTAAGTGTACTAAGTAAACAAGTGACAAAGAGTTATGTAGCTTAGTATTAAGAAACGAGTGGGGAGAAAATGAAGAAGAGGATCTTTTTCCTGACTTCTAGGCTGTATTTTGATTGGAAATAATTATCGGTGAAAAGAGTGACAAAACTGAAAGTTGATGAAAGCAAATTTAGTATAAAGAATGTACCTAAGAAATAATTTTTAGAATACACTGTATCCTTCCCTTTTTATCAAAGTGAAGTTGAGGTACCGATTCCTCTATAATACCAATCCTTCCTAAATATATATTGTTTGGTAATGGCTTTGGGAGTACTCACTGAGACTGGTAGACTTAAAAATCAAACAGTTACTGATGAACAATCAAGGCTCCACTAGAGATGCAAGTGACAGATTAAATGACAGTAATGGGAAATTAGAGATGAGATAAGGAAAAATGCAAATATAAATCAAAGACAGTGATCTTAAAATTTGTTAAACATCTGAAACAAGAAATTTAGAAGGGTTCAAAAGATCCTAAAACAAAAGAAAAATTTTTGAGACTAGATTGTTTCAAACAGGAAGAGGTCTAAACCTAAGGTTGATTTAAAGTGTATTTCTCATTCTATTTAAACTTTTTATCTAGGCTTCTTGAGGTAAAAAAATGTTTTGTGAATTTCATACTATTTCATATATGAGATTCTTCAAGTTCTTTACAACATAATTTCATAAATCTAACAAAAACAAGATGGAGAATCATAACAATATCTAGCCAATGTACTACAATTTCTATAGATTATGAAAGTGCTGAACCGTTGGGCTTAGTTACAATGGAATGGAATGGCTCTAACTTGGCTTTTGTATTTGATTTAGCAAGGAACTAACAATAAAGAAAGAAAATTTCTTTCTATGGGGAAAACCACTAGTCTGGCTGAATATTATACTGCATGAGGTCACAAGGGCCTTCTTATAGCTAGAAAAAAAAAGATGCTCAAAAATTTATCAACAGCCAGAGGTTTTCTTCTACGTGATTGAATAAAATAGATTCTCCAAAGGACACATGAAAGGAACACTGAAGGAGAAAAAATTTCTTTCTTCTTGAAAAATGAATGACTACAGCCACGATGAACTTGTTTGTTAACTGACTGCAATTTTCCAAGAAGCTTTTGTCTACTGTCGATAGCTATGCCGGGCTATTGCTAACTATACCACTTTAAGAAAGGTTCAAACATTTCTATAGAGCAATATCATTTTATCTCACAAAAGAATAAAACCTCAAAATGTCAATGATGTTTTTCATCCTCTAATATCATCATCCAATCTTTTCTTATAGATTGAGTGATTTTAACAAGAGGAAACGCCGTACACATAGAGTCATAAGGGATATTGAGTTAGATCGGATCTTTAAAAGATGTCCTAATCCAAATGGTCCAGTCAATCAGCCCTGAGCCTGACACAAGAAAAAGCATAACTTTCACAAGACTCTGGGCAATTTGTTTGAAGTCAGGATGCCATTCAAAATAAGTTGAAAATTTTAATTTGTGTATTTGGGGATTAAAGACACTTCAATTGCACCTCAAAAGGGAACCTTTTACACATGAGACTCACATGGCATTCAACAGGAATTTTCTAATTCAATTTAACCCTTCATATTCACTTTACTATTTTCTTTAGCTTTAGTAATTTATGGATCTTCGATATTCTGAAAGTTTCCCAAGATCACTGAACTAGTAAGTGATAAGCTTATGATGGAAACACATACCTTCTGACACTAGTTCAATGCTTTTCCAACAGAGTCACAAAAGAGTTTGCAAAATAAGGGATACAGAAGTGCATTTAATACAAGAAGAAAATACGCTGTAGAGATGGAGTTTAAATGTGTTAACGATCCCTGATAATTGCTCTATGCTTTTTTTTTTCTCTTAGGTAAAATGGAAACACAATGAAATGCATACATTTTAAGTATAGAATTTGATGAGTTTTGAAAAAAAAAAACACTCCTGTAACCTATCAACATACAGAACAGTTCCATAACCCCAGAAAACTTCCTCATGCCTGTTTCTAGTCAATTTTCAATTCAATAGTCAATTCCATAGACAAATACTATTCTTATACGTAATGGTAGAGATTAGTTTAGCCTATTCCTGAACTTCATAAAAGTAAAATGATACAGTGTGTACAATTTTGCATCTTAGATTCTTTCATTCAGCATTATGTTTTCGAGATTCATCCATATTCATGCTTTAGCAACTATCAGTTCTTTTTTTTTTTTTAAATTGCAGAGTAGAAATTCATCGTATGAAAATATAAGAATTATTGTTTGGGGTAAAGTGGAATAAGTGGAATTGTTGTATTTTGCAGTAAGTAGATGTTTAACTTTACAAGGAACTGTGAAAACTTTTTGAAAAGAAACTGTACAATATTACACTCCCTCCTGAAATGTATGATAGTCCCATTTACTCCATGCAATCATGAACATTTGGTATTATGGGCCGTTTAAATTTTAGACATTTTAGTAGATGTGAGAAATGATATCACGTACTGGTTTTAATTTGCATTTAGCTGTTGACTAATAATATTGAGCACAGCTTCATGTCTTTAGTTGCCAGTTTTATACCTTCTTTTTGATGTCTCTATTCAATTCTTTGGACCATCTTTTATTGGATTTTTCTTTCGATTATTGAGTTGTAAGAGTTCTTTAAATATTTTGGCTATAAATCTTTGTCAGACATATGTATTGCAATTTTCTTCAGTTTGTGGTTGCCTATTCATTTTCTTAAAGAGGCTTTTTAAATGATCAGAATTTTCTTTTTAACTTTTGACAAAGTCAAATTTATAACATTTTTATGTTCATTGCTAAAATGTTTTATTTATAGTAGGTAATCTATATATTCTCCCATGATTTTATGTTAGAGGTTTTATAAATTTAGCTTTTACCTTTAGGTTTGTGATATAGCTCAAATTATTCTTTGTGTATGGTGTGAAATAAGGATCTTTTTTTTTCCCCATACCATTTGCTGAAAAATGTTACTTTTCCACATTGAATAGCCTTGACACCTTTGTCAACCATTAATTCACATAGTGACATAAGAGAAAACGATGGAATAAGGAACTCAGACTCTAAAATTGCCCTTCCATAAAGGAAATGAAAAAAGCAAAACAAAACAAAACAAAAAAACACCTGGTAAAATCAACTTTTTTAGAACTCTGGACACTAACTAAAAGCTTACAGGAATTTGGTAGTGCTTTTTTATTCAAGGTAAATGACTGAATCTCAGTAAAAATAATGATATTTGTGGCATTCCGACTTAGCCTAATCCCATTCCTACTTTTCAGTTAGATGGTAGCCTTGAACATAAGAGCCCACCTTCCCAAAATGGGTATCCAGGGGAAGCATAATGAAACTTATAAGTAATTATCCATCTTTGGTTTTTCTGGTGGCTTCCTGGAGGACTTGCTCAAGGGCTTGCCTTTATATTGCTTAATTCAGATCTCTCCCAGAGCTGGGGCAGCTACAGTGGGCAGGGGTTAGGGGTTGTGTTGAAAAAATTTACAAGCAAAAGTTTAAGTTGCTGCTGCCTGGGGCAATTTATATTAGCTGGGGTAAACAATAAACAAACCAAAATCTTGAGAGAAAGGGCTAGGAAATTAGATGTTTTGAGGAATCAGAGCTTTGAAAGTCATGCCAATCCTCTTCCACATGCTGCTGTAAAAAAGAAAACTTACCACACTTAAGGAAATACCTTGAGGGGGTAGGTCGAAGCCACCAAACAAGCACAGAAGATGAGGATTATTTGTGTGAAAATATGATAATCAAAGCAGACGTTGCAATAGCCTTACACTGTATAGCAACATCAGTCTTCCAAGACAAATGACTGTTTTTGAAGTTACTGCTACCAGAAGTATTCTCTGATTTCAAAATTGCAAGCAAATTTTCAAATGCCCTGGTGAAATCTACTGCAATATTAACAAATGTAAGTAGTGTCATTTACTATTGCAGTCATTATCAAAGATTATATGTTCCTTTTTGAAATATTTTGGTGAAGATATACACAGCAAAACATACATCGATTCAAGAACTTCTATATGTACAATTCAATGATATTGTTTACATTTTTAAGTTGTGCCATCTTTCTCTGTATCCTTTTCTGAATTGTTTCACCATCATCAATCCAAACTTACTTCCTCCTAAGCTTCTTGTCTAACCTTTCAAGTTGCAGTTGTCCATTCGATCTCATATAAATAATTTCTTAAAAAATCACAATGCTCAAGGCAGACATTCTTTTCTAATTAAGCTAAACTATGGATTGGTTTTAAGATGACTTCAGGAGATAGTTTCAGTTCGAGGTTTAAAGAATTCCTTAGGCCAATAATTTTGGGAGATCATTCAGCCTCGATAGCTCCCGAAAATCTGGAGTCCATGAGAATTTAAAGCTCTGTTACACATCTTCCCCCTTTTGATCACGATTCTTCTACAGAATCCTTGATCAAATAGTTCAGTGGTGATAGCTGACCACCATCTATTTCTTCTTTTCTCATGGCAAAAGAGGCAGTTGTTCATGGAGGCAATTGGACACATATTCTACTTCCTCCTCCAATTCTTGACTCTCCTTCTTACTCTGCTACTCTGGTGAATAGAAACAAATTGTTGTACCATTCACAAACGTTTAAGACCCTAGGCACCACACAACAGACTAGGAGATAGAAAAGAAACACCAAAACCAGTTTTAGGCCAATTGATTGGAATGTCCCACAAAACCATAATTCTAAACCTCCAAACCAAGAAAACAAATTGCATGAGGTGTTTTGTTGTACATAGGCACTATCAGCAGCTGCCTTTTTACATGCATAGCCACTGACACAAGTAATCACAATGTAGAAAAAAATTCCTTTTGTTTTTGACATATTTTCTTAGAAAGTGGCTTGTTTAAAAGGCTATTGCAAGTAAAATTCCTTCCAAAGGAGAATTCAGAAACAATAGAATTTTTTTTTGCATAAACTCTCTTGTTGAGGTAGAAGTTAATGAGAAAAATTGTACTGCTTTTGCTGGAGATAATACAAATACACATTCTGGTGGATGTTTGCATAAAGGTGCAAACAAAGCTGAAGAAAAGAATAAAGGATTTTATGGATTTTATGGAAGATGTTGACTGTCCTGCCCATATTCAGCATAACGCTGCTTAAAAAGTATCTGATGTTCTTTCCATTGGCACTGAAGTAACAGACATGAATTTTTTTTATTCTTTTATTTTGGCATTTATACTCTTTGAACTAAGCAACTAAAGAAGTCTTTTTATTTTGTTGGTATTCAGTGTCCTTCAATTCTTTCGCATTCAAAACCCACGGGCTCTATTTAACAAATGTAGTTGAGAGAATCTTCAGTTTATTTGAAGCACTGAAATTATATGTTAATTCTGAAGAAAAGGTCCCCAAATTCTTGTTGACTTTTTCAATAATCCATGGAGTGAAGCCTACTTATTCCTGGTTGATAGTTTTCAATACCTTTTTAACAAACGAATTATGCAAAATTGAAAGAATAGTAAACAATGTTGTTGAAGTATTTCATTGTTTGAAGGAAAGCATTGAATGTGTTAAAGACAGAACTGATGAGTTAAGCAGGGCCAAGATGGCTAAGTAGTCAAACGCTTTCTGTGGCCCCTCAAAAAAAAAAAAGACCTGAAAAAACAAGTGAATCAATTATATATGACAACCCAGGAGCCCTGAATATCAAAGACAAAGTTGAGGACTTGGACTGAGTGGCAGAAGGAGGGAGAGATGGTTTAGAAGCAGCGAGGAGTTTCCAGACCTAACCCAGTGGGAACCAGCACTTCACAGGCCAGATCCACTGGCGCAAGTGCGGTGAGGCAAGCAGTGGCGTTTGCGATGCTTTTTCCACATTGGGAGAGACCGAGCTTTGGACAGTCCACTCACACCTCCAGAATCAGCAAAAAGCAGTGTACAGTAGGCAAAAGTACTTACATCTAATCTACTGCATGGAGCAAAAAACACCCCTTTGGAAAAAGACTCTTTCCCATTTACCTGATTCCTCCCTGCTCTGCAGCAGGTCCTGATTTGGCTTCAGTGATAATTGCTTTCCCTGGGCTGGAAGTAGGACCTGTCAAGTGTCCTGAGCCATCCTCCTGGCCTTGGAGAAGGGACACATTAACAAAGGGAAAAACTAATCTGAAAGCTCCCTTAAGCTGGGGACTCAGGGAAGAAACAGCTCCTTTGCCTAGGCACAGGCATATGGGGTCTACCAAATTTGAAGGCCTTTCACCCCTTTGTAGACATGTGTGGACCAATTTCAACAGCATAGACCCTCATTAGCACAGGACAACAGGTTATATACTTGAAATCTAACTTCAACTGTTTCAGCTATATGGTGGAGAGGCAGGTTCATGAAATTTGACACTGCTCTGCCTATTAAGCTAGGTCCTCACCTACCCAAATCAAAGGCCTGAGGACTGCTGTCTGCACCCATGCTACTTAGCTACCTGAGACAGGGGTCCAAGGATAAGTGGTGATGCCCAGTCCTTACAGCCAACATCGCTGGGTTCCCATAGTCCAGCTGCAAAACCCACCTGCTCTAAGTAAGAGGGACACACTTTTTTCACACACTCTCAGGGATAGTTATTGGCCCCCTGCCTTACTCAGCATGTGACCCCCTACTGCAGCCAGATACCTGTGTCTACACCAATCACACTTTCCCCTCTAAGACTGCAGATGAGAGACTGCATCACACAGTTGGTGACCTACTACCTGGATACCTGAGCTGAATCCATACAAGAAAAGTAAAAGGACTCCTGCACTCATACCTAGTAGCAGCTCTAACCAGCTGGTGACAGGATGTTAGAGCTACAAAGGTGCCAATAATCAACTATCTCGCTCGTGCAGCCTATTTGGGTATATCAAAACAGAACAAGAATCTAGGACACAGTAAAGAAACATAAAATAAATAAATAAAATAACTTATTGATAGCTCAGAGACAACAGTCACTGTCAAATCACATAAAGAGGCAGACCATGATGGCTTCAGCAAAGCTCCCAAAACAAAGAATCAAGAAATTTTCCAGATGAAGATAATTGCCTGGAATTACCAGAGGTAGAACACAAAAGATTAATCTACAGAACTCTTCAAAAGACCAGGAAGGGGATCAGGCAAAATGCAGAATAAGCCAAGTGGTACACAGAAAAAGCATTAGTGAAACATAAGATTAGAGAAGAGCATAGTGAGAAATTTAATAGGCTGCATGAATCCATAGAGAGATAGAAAACAGAAATCCAGAAGATTAACAATAAAATTTCAGAATTAGACAACTCAATAGAAAGTCATAGGAGCAGAACTGAGGAAATGGATGTCAGAGTTAGTGAGATGGAAGATAAAGCACTTGACACCAACTTATTTGAAGAAAATCAGATAAAAGAATTTTAAAAAAGTGAAGAAGCTCTAAGAATTATATGAGACTCTATCAAGAGGAATAACCTACGAGTGGTTGGAGTACCAGAACGGGGGAGGGGGGGATAAGAGAAAACGGAGAGAGAATTATTGAATATTTGTTGGCTGAAAACTTCCCTGATGTTGTGAAAGACGAGAAGGTATCTATCCAAGATGCTCATCAAACCTCACACAAGGTAGATCCCAAAAGAAAGTCACCAAGACATATTATAGTCAAACTTGCTAAAACGAAAGATAAGAGAGAATTTTAAGAGAGGCTAGGGATAAACAAAAAGTCACCTACAAAGGAGAGTCAATAAAACTTAGTTCAAACTACTCAGAAGAAACCATGTAGGCAAGAAAGCAATGGGGTGACATATAGCAAGCCTTGAAGGAAAAAAAATGCCAGCCAAGAATTATATATCCAGCAAATCTGTCTCTCAAATATGAAGGCAAAATTAGGACATTTCCAGATAAACAGAAGTTTAGGGAATTTGAAAATCCAAACCAAAATTACAAGAAATACTAAAAAGAGTCCCCAGGTTAGAAAATCAATAACATCAACCCAAGTCTAGAACACAAGATATAGCCACCAGATATCAACCCAGATAGGGAAATCACAAAAATAAATCAAAGTTAAAATGCTCAAAGCAGGAAACAGAGATGTCATTTTGTAAGAGATCACAACATTAAAACAAAAAAGTGGGACCAAAACATGTAGTCATAGATCTTTCATATGAAGAGGAAACCAAGATGATATAAAGAAATAAAAGATGGGATTAAAATTAGAAAAATTGCGGTAAATATTAAGGTAACCACAAAGGAAACTAACAATCCTACACGTGAAGATAAAAAATGAGAAAAACACAAATACAGAATCAAAACTATGAAACATAGGAATAGAAAATATATAAACAAAAACAACTCAGCACAGAAAATTAAGTGGAACAAAGAAACTGACAACAACACACGCACAAAAAGACATCACAATGACAACACTGAACTCATACCTATCAACAATTATACTAACTGTAAATGGACTAAATGCACCAGTAAAGAGACAGAGAATGGCAAAATGCATAAAACAACACTATCCGTCTACATGCTCCCTACAAGAGGCACACCGTAGACTTAAAGACACAAATAAACTAAAACTCAAAGGATGGAAAAAAAAATCAAGCAAACAACAATCAAAAAAGAGCAGGAGAGGCAATATTATTCTCTGACAAAGTAGACTTTAATGTAAAATCCACCACAAATGATAACGAAGGACACTATGTAATGATTAAAGGGTCAATATACCAGGAGGATACAACCATAATAAATATTTACGGGCCCAATAACAAGGCTCCAAAATACATAAGGCAAACTCTAACAGCATTGAAAAGCAAGGTAGACAGCTCCACAATAATAGTATGAGACTTCAAAACACCACTTTCGGTGAAAGACAGGATATTCAGAAACAAGCTCAATAAAGACATGGAAGATCTAAATTCCACAATCAACCAACTTGACCACATAGACATATACTGAACACTCCACCCAACAGCAGCTAAGTATACTTTCTTTTCCAACACACATGGAACATTCTCCAGAAAAGACCACATAGTGGGCCATAAAGCAAGCCTTTACAGAATCAAAAACATCAAAATATTACAAAGCATATTTTCTGCCCATAAAGCCATAAAAATAGAAATCAGTAACAGAAAAAGCAAGAAAAGAAAATTAAACATATGGAAACTGAACAACACCTTGCTCAAAAATGACTGGATAATAGAAGAAATTAAGGATGGAATAAAGAAACTCATAGAATCCAATGAGAATGAAAACAGTTCCAACTGGAATCATTGGGATACAGAAAAAGCAGTGCTCAGAGGTCATTTTATAGCAATAAATGCACAAATCCAAAAAGAAGAAAGGGCCAAAATCAAATAATTATCCTTACAACTTGAACAAACAGAAAGAGAGCAGCAAAAGGAGCCCTCGGGCACCAGAAGAAAGCAAATAATAAAAATTAGAATGGAATTAAATGAAATAGAGGACAGAAAAATAATTGAAAAAGTTAACAAGACCAAAAGTTGGTTCTTTGAAAAAATCAACAAAACTGATAAACCAATGGCCAAAATGACTAAAGGAAAACAGTAGAAGAAGCAAGTAGAGCAAATGAGAAATGAGATGGGCAATATCACACCACAGTCAACTGAAATTAAAAGAATCGTAACAGAATACTATGAAAAATTGTACTCTAACAAATTTGAAAACCTAGAGGAAATGGACAACTTTCTAGAAATGCATTACCTACCTAAACTAACACAAACAGAGGTAGTACAGCTAAATAAACCCATAACAAAAGAAGAGATTGAAAAGGTAATTTAAAAAAACTCAACAAAAAAAAGTCCTGACCCTCACAGCTTCACTGCAGAATTCTACCAAATTTTCAGAGAAAAGTTGACACCACCACTATTAAAGGTATTTCAGACCATAGAAAAAGACGGAATACTCCCAAACTCATTCTATGAAGCCAGCATAACCGTGACACCAAAACCAGGTAAAGATACCCCCCAAAAAGATATAGACCAATATCCCTCGTGAACTTAGACTCAAAAATCCTCAACAAAATTCTAGCAAAAGAATTCAACAACATATCAAAAAAATAATTCACCATGACCACGTGGGATTCATACCAGGTATGCAGGGATGATTCAACATTTTAAAAACAATTAATATAATCCATCACACAAATAAAACAAAAGACAAGAACCACATGATCTTATCAATTGATGCAGAAAAGACATTTGACAAAGTCCAACATCCATTCATGATAAAAACTCTCAGCAGAATAGGAATAGAAGGAAAATTCCTCAACATAATAAAGGGCGTTTATACAAAGCCAACAGCCAACATCATCCTAAATGGATAGAGTCTGAAAGCATTCCGCCTGAGAATGGGAACCAGACAAGGATGCCCTTTATCACCACTCTTATTCAACACTGTGTTGGAGGTCCTAGCCAGAGCAACTAGGCAAGAAAAAGAAAAAGAACATCCAAATTGGTAAGGAAGGAGTAAAAGTATGCCTATTTGCAGATGACATGCTCGTTTATGCAGAAAACCTTAATAAGTCCATAAGAAAATTACTGGAACTAATAGAAGTGTTCAGCAGAGTATCAGGATACAAGATAAACATACAAAAATCAGTTGGACTCCTCTACACCAACAAAGAGAATGTCGAAGAGAATATCACCAAATCAATAACATTTACAATACCCCCAAGAAGATAAATACTTAGGGATAAATCTAACCAGAGATGTAAAAGACCTATACAAAGAAAACTACAAGACATTACTGCAAGAAACCAAAAGTGACCTACATAAGTGGAAAAACATACCTTGCTCATGAATAGGAAGACTCAACATTGTGAAAATGTCTATTCTACCTAAGGCAATGTATAGATACAATACAATCCTGACCCAAATTCCAATGGTATTTTTTAATGAGATGGAGAAAAAAATCACCAATTTCATACGGAGGCCCCGGATAAGAAAAACATTACTGAAAAAGAACAAAGTGGGAGGCCTCATACTATCTGATTTTAAAACCTATTACACACCACGGGGAAACCCTGGTAACGTAGTGGTTAAGAACTAGAGCTGCTAACCAAAAGGTTGGCAGTTTGAACCCACTAGGCACTCCTTGGAAACTCTATGGGGCAGTTCTACTCTCTCCCATAGGGTCACTGTGAGTCAGAATTGACTGGACGGCAATGGGTTTTTTTTGGCAATACACCATAGTAGTCGAAACAGCCTGGTACTGGTACAACAACAGATACATAGACCAGTGGAACAGAATTGAGAATCCAGAGGTAAATTCATCCACTTATGAACAGCTGACATTTGACAAAGGCCCAAAGTCCGTTAACTGGGGAAAAGACAGTCTCTTTAACAAATTGTGCTGGCATAACTGGATAAAACCAAAACCAAACCCAGTGCCGTCGAGCCAATTCCGACTCATAGTGACCCTATCGCGACGCTAGTTGTTGTTGTTAGGTGCCGTCGAGTTGGTTCGGACTCAGAGCGACCCTATGCACAACAGAACGAAACACTGCCCGGTCCTGTGCCATCCTTACAATCGTTTTTATGCTTGAGCTCATTGCTGCAGCCACTATGTCAATCCACCTCATTGAGGGTCTTCCTCTTTTCCGCTGACCCTGTACTCTGCCAAGCATGATGTCCTCCAGGGACTGATCCCTCCTGACAACATGTCCAAAGTATATAAGACGCAGTCTCACCATCCTTGATTCTAAGGAGCATTCTGGTTGTACTTCTTCTAAGACAGATTTGTTCCTTCTTTTGGCAGTCCATGGTATATTCAATATTCTTCACCAACACCACAATTCGAAGGCATCAATTCTTCTTCCGTCTTCCTTATTCTTATAGGATGGCATAGAACTGCCCCATGGAGTTTCCAAGGAGCACCTGGCAGATTCAAACTGCCGTCCCTTTGGTTAGCAGCTGTAGCACTTAACCATTATGCCACCGGGGTTTCCGCATAACTGGATATCCATCTGCAACAAAATGGAACAAGACCCATACCTCACACCATGCACAAAAACTAACTCAAAGTGGATCAAAGACCTAAATATAAAATCTAAAACAATAAAAATCATGGAAGAAAAAATATGGACAATGCTAGGAGCCCTAATACATGGCATAAACAGTGTACAAAGCATTACTAACAATGCACAAACACCAGAAGAGAAACTAGAAAACTGGGATCTCCTAAAAATCAAACACTAATGCTCATCCGAAGACTTCACCAAAAGAGTGAAAAATCAACCCACAGACTGGGAAAAAAATTTTGGCTACAACAAATCTGATCAGCATCTAATCTCTAAAATGTACAAGGTATTGCAAAATGTCAACCACAAAAAAAACAAATAACCCAATTAAAGAATGGGCAATGGAAATGAACAGACACTTCATCAAAAAAGACATTCGGGCAGCTAACAGATACGTGAGGAAATGGTCATGATCATTATCCATTAGGGAAATGAAAATCAAAACTACAGTGAGATACCATCTCACCACAACAGGGCTAGCATTAATCCAAAAAACACAAAATAATAAATATTGGAGTTGTGGAGAGACTGGAACACTTATACACTGCTGGTGGGAATGTGAAATGGTACAACCACTTTGTAAATTGATTTGGCACTTCCTTAAAAAGCTTAAAAAAGCTAGAAACAGAAGTACCACAAGATCCAGCAATCCCACTCCTTGGAATTAGAGAAATGAATAGATATATGCACACCCTATGTTCATTACAGGGCTGTTTACAATAGCAAAAAGATGGAAGCAACCAAGGTGCCCACCAATGGCTGAATGGATAATCAAATTATGGTGTATTCACTCAATGAAATACTGCAATGAAAAAGAACATGGATGAATCCTTGAAACACATCATAACATGGATGAGCCTGGAAGGCACTATGCTGAGTGAAATTTGTCGGTCGCAAAAGGGCAAATATTGTATGATACCACTATTATAAGAATCAAGAAAAGTTTTAAACACAGGAGAAAACATTCTTTGATGGTTATGAGGGTGAGGAAGGAGGGAGAGGCGTATTCACTAATTAGATATTAGACAAGAATTACTTTAGGTGAAGGGAAGGACTACACACAATACAGGGAAGTCAGCACAACTGGACTAAACCAAAAGCTAAGAAGTTTCCTGAATACAACTAAACATTTCGAGGGACAGAGTTTCAGGGGTGGGGGACTGGAGGCCATGGTTTCAGGGGGCATCTAGGTCAATTGGCATAACAAAGTGTATTAAGAAAACATTCTGCATCCCACTTTGGTGAGTGGCATCTGGGGTCTTAAAAGGTAGCAAGTGGCCATCTAAGATGCATCAGTTGGTCTCAACCTACCTGGAGCAAAGGTGAAGAAAGAATTGATGAAAAGTGTATCCCTTATAATGTCAAGGTAATTCTTAAAAGAAACATTACTTATGAATAGGAAAATAAATTCCAATAGAAGTGGATAATTATTTCAAAACTTGGTATGACAATCTTTTGAAATACTTATCATCCCTTGAAACATGATTTTATATGGATTTTATTACTCTTCCAGTGTGGGAGCAAGTAGAACTGTTGGGTATGGTGTTGAAGAAGAGGGAATAAAAATTGTTGACAATGCTGTTTTGACAGTGTCATGGATTGAATTGTGTCCCCCCAAAAATATGTGTCAACTTGCTTAGGCCATGTGTAGTTGTCCTCCATTTTGGGATTTTCCTATGTATTATAAATCATAATCTCTGCCTATGCTTAAAGAGGATTAGGGCGGGATGCAACACCCTTGTTCAGGCCACATTCCTGATCCAATGTAAAAGGATTTTCCCTGGGGTGTGGCCTGCATCACCTTTTATCTCTCAAGAAATAAAAGGAAAATGAAGCAAGCACAGAGTTGGGGACCTCATACCACCAAGAAAGCAGCACCAGAAGCAGAGCATGTCCTTTGGACACGGGGTCCCTGTGCCTGAGAAGCTTCTCGACCAGGGGAAGATTGGGGACAAGAATTTTCTTCCAGAGCTGACAGAGATAGAAACCCTTCCCCTGGAGCTGACGCCCTGATTTGGACTTGTAACCTACTAGACTGTGAGAAAATACATTTCTTTTTGTTAAAGCCATCCAGTTGTGGTATTTCTGTTATAGCAGTACTAGATGGCTAAGACAGACAGTGAATAACATACTGAATAGCCATTGATCAAGATATGCAAGACTATCCTGGAGAATGGAAAAGAAGGTCATGCCTTGAAAGATGGTATTATGTACATCAAAAAAAAGAAGAGCAATTCTCAGAATGTTTAACTTTTTGACAGTATAATGGCTCATAATTCTAATGCTGAGCATCTTTCCTTATTAATGAGTGTACAATGGACAAAGTAACAACATACGTTGGGTGTGAACACTGTGCGAGCTATGCTACAATGTAAATGGAGCACAGGTTGTAAATGCAAGGAATATTTTACAGAACATGAATCTCTTAAGGAGAGTCAAATTATCAGGAGGATTACCAGATTTTTCTTTTGAGGTTCCTCTGCGTGGACTTGAACCTCTAACCATTTGGTTAACAAATGAGTGAATTAGTTGTTTGCACCATCCAGGGACTGCAAATATAATTAAAGATGTATTTAATTTAGGCCCGTATAACTGATTTCAGGTAAACAACAAAAGATTTTCATATGAATATATTCTATGCAATATTTCCTTTTATCTCAATTTTCAAATGCTTGGGAAACTAGAAATTACTCAAATTTAACTGAGCATCCTGAACATTTATTTATTAACATCTGGCAACTCTAAAAGTACCTATTTTCTCAAACCTTTATTAGAAAATAGACTAAAACTGACATGGATTGAGTTATGTCCCCCCCAAAATATGTGTATCAGTTTGGATGGGCCATGATTCTTGATGTTGTGTGATTTTCCTATATGTTGTAAATCCTGCCTCTGTGATAGTAATGAGGGAAGATTGGTGCTAGTTGTGTTAGTGAGGCAGGACTCAATCTACAAGACTGGATTATGTCTTGAGGCAATCTCTTGAGATATAAAAGTGAGAAGCGAGCAGAGAGACAGGGGGACCTCAGACCACCAAGAAAGCAGTGCCAGGAGGAGAGCACGTCTTTTGGACCTGGAGTCCCTGAGCGGAGAGGCTCCTGGTCCAGGGGAAGATTGATAAGAATGCCGACAGAGAGAGAAAGAATTTCTCTGGAGCTGAGACCCTGAATTTGGACTTCTAGCCTACTAGACTGAGAGAAAATAAATTTCTCTTTGTTAAAGCCTTCCACTTATGGTATTTCTGTTATAGCAGCGCTAGATGACTAAGATAAAAACCTTTAATTTTTCCAGTCTAGGGGTAAAAGATAATGTCTCATGATTGCTTTAATTTGATGACACAGGTAAAGTTGAATATCTTATTATGTGTTTATTTTGACCATTTTTATTTCCTCTTATGTTAATTGACTGCTCATATACTTAGCACGGAGTCCCTGGATGATACAAATAGTTAAGATGCTCATCTGCTAATCAAAAAGTTGGAGGTTTGAATCCACCCAGAGGTGCCTTGGAAGAAAGACCTGGTGATCTGCTTCTGAAAAACCAGTTATTGAAAATCCTAGGGAGGACTGTTCTACTCTGACACACATGGGGCTGCCATGAGTCAGAATGAACTTGATGGCAACTGGTTATACTTAACACATTTTTCTATTTTTTTTTTAGGTGATTTTTATTTATTCTGGATATTTTTATCTTTTGTTTTTTAAGCATATTGCAAACTACTTGGAAATACAAAGTTAGATCATTAATTCATACCAATGCCAAGATCCTTTCCAGAAAAATTTGGGAGATAATTATAGAAAAAGAAACTAAATAAAACTATACTCATTGCTGTTGAGTCAATTCCAACTCAAAGCAACCCTATAGGAGAGGGCAGAACTGCCCCCATAGTGTTTCCAAGGAGTGGCTGGTGTATTTGAACTGTCTTTTCAGTTAGCACCTGAATGTTAACCACTGCACCACGAGAGCTCCATAACAAAACTATGAGGCAAAAATTTCTCTAATATAAAATTAAGGAAGACTTTTTAAGTATATGTGCAATGGCCAAAATCATGAAGGACAAGAGTGATTGGTTAGATGATATAAAAATTAAAAAAAAAAATTCTCCATTTAAAAAAATAAATGCAATTAAAAAGCAAATTATATAGGTATAAGTATATGTATAGACACATACACACAGTAACCAAATATACCAATATCAGATAAACTGCACAGACAAGTTACGCAAAAATAAAATTAAAAAAAATTCTAAATGTCTAAAATCAAAGAAATTCAAAATAATTAAGAGTATAACACTTTTTGCTATCGTATTATTAGACTTTAAAAAATTATTACTTTCAGCACTCACTTTATAAACTCCTCCTGAGGATAGTTCTGCCAAGCCACCACTCTCTCCTTCCTTTTGAGAACTATCTTAGTTTTACCCTCTTATTTTGTGCAATGTTACCTATTCACCTATATCTGTTTCCTGACAAATCTGTGTAATAAAGTTAATGCACTTACAGTCTTTACTAAGGGACCAATCGTTTTTAATGTATTTGCACTCAACTCAAAAAACACCCCCCCCCAAAATAAAACCATTGCCATCAAGTCAATTCCGACTCATAGCGACCCTATAGGACAGAGTAGAACTGCCCCATAGGGTGCCCAAGGATAGCCTGGTGGATTTGAACTGCTGACCTTTTGGTTAGCAGCCATAGCTCTTAACCACTGTACCACCAGGGTTTCCTCATCTCCAAAGGTTTTAATAAATATGATTACATTTCTGCTTGTCTCTGACTGAAGCATTTTCATGTGTATTACACAGGCCAAAGAACTAGTTTTTACTCTAAAGTATATGGCCATTTTCCTTGCCAGTTATCACATTTAAGTTGAATTATTGGTGTTCTATTATTTACTCTGCACTGAAACATTAGGGCCAAACATTTTTCTGCATATGTATTTGATTAAGTGCTTTCATCATGTCATTTTCCACAGTTGCTGCAAGCTGAGACCTTCAGTTAAACATGACCTGGAATAATCTTCCATTTCTACCACGATATAAATATTCTGTATGAGGGATCTTGCCACCTCCAATTTACAAATACTTCTTACTGTCATATTTCAGGGACCAAGAGGTAATCCTTGGCTTTCTTAATGTTTTTCTTTGGTGTGTGATGTTCAATAAACTGCCTATACTATAGTCACTTTACCCAACTATCAAGAACAGTTTCAGATTTTACTGTACCCACAAGATAACAAGTTAGCCTACCACAATTTCATGGAAGCTGGCAGAAAACAAGAAATTTGTGGACCAGAGAAAAAGAACTTTATTAGTCATAGCACAGCAGATGGCTTGAGCTTCATGTTCACATTGGTTCCTCTTGCTGTCCAGCTCACTTGGGAGTACAGTTGTGGCAGGCCCAGTGAGTGCTTTGCACACAGTGGGTTCGTGTCACAGCTGGGAAACCCTTAGCCAAGGAAACCCTAATTCTTTTAGGGAGGCTGGTAGAAAACCTGCCCAACTTTTGTCCTAGATGGAAACACCATCTTTTTTATACGTAACAGCAAACAAATTCGATCTTTTCATAAGAGGAAGATATTATCTCTGTCTTCCAAGGCCGTTTGTTATACAACATCCTTGAAAAGTTGTCTGTGACTCTACTCATAAGATGTGCAGAAATATGAGGGACACATGGAGAATTGTCTCTCAACAGCCATGACACTATAACAAAACACAAAGTCTGAATTACTACAGCTCTTTCAGAATATGGGAGGATCTTATTCCCCAGAATGCTGTTGTACAGTTTGATTTCGAAGAAGTATGTGTGTTACTGTTTCTGAGAAATAGATCATATGTGCTCTAGAAGAAAAAGGAGACTTAGGGTTATGAAGGCTGGTTCTGTGTTTTGAGTGTGAAGATTATTATTATTTAGGCCAGTTACTAATGTTCTTTTTCATATACTCAGTTTTCTCACTTATAAAATGAGGTGAAAATCTACTTATCTTAACAGGGTTGCTGTATTATGAATGTATTCATCCTTTTGTTCATTCATTCACTTATTTTAATGGATACTGTAAATTAATACATGGAAAATTTAAATATGTAACACAATTAGCTTCTTATACTGAAATGAATAAGTTTATTCAGTACAAGTTACAGTGTCATAATTACCTAACCTGCTATGATTGTCAATTAAGGCTGAATTATGACAAACTTAAGGTGAGTCTACATGTTTTTTTCTTAAGAATCTAATTCTTTGTAACTATTAAGTTGTTCAGTCCGCTTCTTAAAACCATTGATTAGTATTTTTTGGGACATTGCAATGAGCAACAAAAATACCATTGTCCAAATCATTACATCTAAGCCAGAGTATACTTCAAGTAAGAGATAAGTTTCAGTTTTCAATTCATACATCATTATCATTTGAATCTATGATTGAATCTTCTATCTCTAGTATTTGTCCCTTTAGACAAGGTCCGTGGGTCAGATTCAGTGGTTATGGGAGCCAACTAAAAGCATAAGTAAAATATTATGTTCATATCTACATTTTTTTCTGGGCAAAATATCCTAGATTTCATCAGATAAAGTGCCCATGAAAATTTTACATGTCATCATATTACCATTTTACAAATATATGGATTTATTCCATCTCCATTTTTGTTCTAATTGTGACAATCATTTATCTCCAGTTGTACTTTGTACTCTAGGGACAGTAATTCCCCAGAAAACATTAGTTATTTTCTCTTGAATTGCCCTTTCTTCCTGAAAGACAAACATTTTTGGGAGTTATTTCAAGGGATAGAACTGAATCTTTCTAATTTTTTTACCTTCCTTCTACTTTGATGTACTCTTTGAATCAGCAAATCTGTTTCAGCCTTTGAACCTACTCAGCATGCTTTTCAAGCAAATCCATATCTTCTAGAATTTACCTCATTTTATCACACATATCATATGTGGTAAGCTCAAATGCATTTGTAATCTTTGTAACTTTAATAGCCTGATATACCAAAATAACTGAAGACTAAGTTTTTTAAGGAATGGTGTGTGTAGTGAATTACTTAATGCAGCAGTTCTAGCCAGTCTTTGTAACTCTCATCAAATGACTAGATGGGACTATGCAAATGAGGAGCTTGTGGCCCACCAAGGGGACTAGATAGCTTGCTAATAATGGCACCCTTGCAGGGATGAGACCATGCAAATAATGTGCTTGGAACCCTAACAAGGGGATTGGTCAGTTTTGCCATTCTACTAGGCTTAAAATGAACCATCCCAGAGGTGGGAAAGGAGGATCTTACCACTACCAATAAAGAAGAGCCAGGAGTGGAGCACATCTTTTGGATCCGGGATCCCTGTGCTGAGGAACTCCTGAAACCAAGAGACAGAGAGAGCTGTAACACTGAAGATGGTGAGAAGAAGCAGCAGAGAAATGGCGGCAGCAGAGGCAGATCATCAGGAGACCAGCATGAGACGGCTTAGTGAGCTCCTTAGCCCACAAGGTGAGAAAGCTGAGTACCTTCAGGATGAGACTTACTGGCAGAGTGGAGTGCTTCTGGGCTCTTATTGGCAGATCTAAAAGAGCTCTGTAACACTTGCCTGAACAGGGTAGAGGCTGGGCTGAGAGGCCAAGATGCCGAAGGGCCAGAGAAATGTTTCCCTGTGGGCATGGCTGAGAAGAGGCTGTCCTGATTAAAGAACCATATCCTGAGAGTTCCTGAACCTGTTACTGCCCTAATAAATCCCATAACTATGAGTATGATCTGTGAGTTCTGAGCGGCCATTGCAATGAATTATCAAATCCAGCAGGAAGTAGAGAGTGCTGTGGGAAGAATGGCTGGTGTTAGAATTTGTAAAAAGGTTGGAGGGTGGAGGCATATCTGACTTTCCCCTCATAGGAATATGCCTTGAGCTGTTGATCTTGATTCTCCTTCCCCCTCATGAAATTAGAGGAGGTCAGACACCTCCACCTCCATGCCACTGTTATTAAGACATGATTAAGAAGGCAAGAGCAGATGGACATTTTTGCATTTAGATATCAGAAGAGTTTCAGAAAAGATAGGTCAAAGTTTTAGGCAAGTTTGCTAGTTCCTTTTGGAACAGCTGAATTTTCTCTGATCTACTACCACTTGTTGAGTCAATCAATTATATTTTAAAATAGATAACAAAATCATTTAAAACCATAAAATATAAGGGGTAGATTAGCCACTGAGATAAATCTTTTAATTGAAAACTTACCTAGTTGAGAAAAAGTTATGTAATTAGCCAAAGGTCATGCTTTCATGATAATTTCAACATTTGAAGATTCAATATGAGTCCTTTTCTGGTATATTTCCAAAGAGAAAATTACAACATAAAATACATTGTTTTTCAATGAATATTTTAGATTTTAGTAATACTGGTCTATTTCCATGTAAAGAACATTTTTATTTGTATATTATCCATGCATTGAATGGTATTTTTTTCCTCTTTAAAAAGATATGACCAAACATCAGCAAAAACGGCAGAGTAAAGGCTTCTGAAAATTTGCCCCTCCATAGGGTCATTATAGGGTCCCTCTGAGTCAATTGACTCAAAGGCAACAGATTTGATTTTTTTTTTTTTTTTGGCTTAAAAGCAATAAAATCCTGACAAAAAAATGTTGGAATCAAATTTTAAGTAACTCTGAAAATGAATCAAATGCAGCAACTGGTGGTGTTTATTCAAGAAAAATGGTTGAATCTAGTAAGAACAGTGAGTTTTGTAATGTTTTATTTGCCCGTGCCTCCCTCCTCAACTCAATGGTAGCTTTGAAAAATAACAAACAGCCCACATTCCAGGTACCAGAGGGAGCAAAATGAGGCTGAAACTCTTAAAAAGCCTCATTCCCATAGTATTGTCATTATGTGACTTGTCTGGTTGTTACCTAGAAGACCTCCACTGGAAAAGCTTGTCTTTATTTGACCTAACCGGGAGCTTTCCCATGCTAAAAATCTTTCCTTTGGGGTTGTTTGTTGAAACCATTTACGGACAAGTGTTTTAACATCATGGCTGCCTGAGGCAATGGATAACAATTAAGGCAAAAAACAGACTAACATGAAAAGCTGTGAAAAGAGATATCTTTGCAGTAATGAATCACCATGTTGCTGCTGTTAGGTGCCATCTAGTCGGTTCTGACTCATAGTGACCATATGTACAACAGAACAAAATGGTGCATGGTCAGGCACCATCCTCACAATGGTTGGTATGACTGAGCCCATTGTTGCAGTCACTATGACAATACATCTCATTCACGGTCTTCCTCTTTTTCACTGACCCTCTACTTTACCAAGCATGATGTTGTTCTCCAGGTCCCTCCTGATAACATTTCCAAAGTAAGTGAGACGAAATTTCACCATCTTAGCTTCTAAGGAACGTTCTGGCTGTATTTCTTCCAAGACAAATTTGTTTGTTCTTCTGGCAGCCCATGGTATATTCAGTATTCTTCACCAACACCATAATTCAAATGCACCAATTCTTCTTCAGTCTTTCTTATTCATCGTACAGATTTTGCACGCATATAAGTTGATTGAAAATACCATGGCCTGGGTTAGGCGCACATTAGTCCTCAAAATTACATCTTTGCTTTTTAACACTTTAAAAAGGTCTTTTGCAGCAGATTTTCCCAAACTTATTTCACCAACTTATTCAGTCTGTATGCTGAGAAAATAATTTGAGAAGCTGGACTGTATGGATTATATGAAGAAGAATGTGGCATCAGGATTGGAGGAAGACTAATCAACAACATGCAATATGCAGATGACACAACCTTGCTTGCTGAAAGTGAAGAAGACTTGAAGCACTTACTGATGAAGATCAAAGACTACAGCCTTCAGTATGGATTACCCTTTAACATAAAGAAAACAAAAATCCTCACAACTGAACCAATAAGTGACATCATAATAAATGGAGAAAAGATTGACTTTGGCAAGGATTTCATTTTACTTGGATCCACAATCAATGTCCACGGAAGCAGCACTCAAGAAATCAAAAGACACATTGTATTGGGCAAATCTACTGCAAAAGACCCTTTAAAGTGTTAAAAAGCAAAGGAATCACCAAAAGGAGGGGAGGAATTAGCATTTGTACTTGGTTCCTGAGAGATAACCCTTGAAATTTCCTGAGTAATTGAGGTGCCTTTATTATGTAAAACCTCCAGACCACACCTGAGGATTTGTGGTAATGAGTGGGGGCTTGCCAGACTATAAAGCCCAATATCACCTAACCTTAGGAGGTATGACTTAACCTATCATGCAGGTGCAATGAGGCCTCGATCATTAATACATTATGAAACTAATAAAGGCTCTGAACATAGACACTCCAAGAGTTTCCTGGTTGACAAGGGGGGGGGGTGGTGATGCACCCTTTTTGAGATATAGAAGCTCCCTGTTGGGAACCCTCCCAGATCTCACCCATGTATTTCTTCCTTATGATGATCCTGATTTGTATCCTTTGGCAATAATAAATATTTAATTGTAAACGTAATATTTTCTGTGAGTTCTGTGGGCAGTTTCAGTGAATTATCTAACCCAAAGGAGCAGTAAGAGCCAACAAGTGAAAGTGAGGGCGCTCAGGGGAGGCCTTACAAACTTGTAGCTGGCATCCTGAAGAGGTAGTGGGAAAACCCTGAATTTGCAGCCAACAGGTCAGAAGTAAGAGTGTCATGTAGACTTCCGAGTTTGTATCTGTCATCTGCCTATTTAGAAACCTGTGAACTCTGATCTAGCTCTGGGTGGATAGGGGCAGAGAGGGGAAATGCTGTGTGGGTGGCTGGTGTCAGAGATGATTGAAAACTGGGAAAGTGGGGATTTTATTAATCTTCATATTTTGTAGATTAGATTTATGTTGATTCTTATCTACTAAGATGTACATAGGGACTTTGTAAAGCCCCAACATATTCCTGTGGATCAGGAAGGCCATGAACATGCATAGAGCTATGTACGTGCTTAGGAAAGATATGAGAAGACCCTAAATTCCCACCTTGAACTGACCTTTAGGATTTGCAGAAGCCGGAAATGAAGGTTAAGGTACAATTGAAACTGCTTCACTGAGTGGTGATGGCATGCAACATCATGTGCACAGAGCTCCTTGGTAAAGACTGGGAGATTTATTGGTTTCAGGCATTTAAGAAAATCTCTGACCAACCATTAAATGATGACTAAGCTAATTGAGTAGAGACCTGAATGGGTACAAATTAAAAAGAATATAGACTTTACAAAAAAATTTAGAAAAATCACAAAACAAACAACAGAAATTCACAACAAGCATCAAGAACAAACCCCAGAAGGGGGGAGAAGCTGATTCTCAAAGTTGCCACATTATAATTCTGAAAATCTACAGTTTCCAGCAAAAAAAGAGAGAGATGTGGAAAAAAAAAAAAAAGCACAGCCAATTAACAGGCAAAAACAAAACAAAAACAATTAATAGAAACTGCTCCTCAGGAGGTCTAGACATTGGACTTACTAGACAAAGACTTTAAATTAGCTTTTTAAAATATGTTCAAAGATCTAAAAGAAACCACATGTAAAGAACTGAAGGAAAGTATGAGAATAATGTCTCACCTAATAGAGAATATCATTAAAGGCATAGAAATTTTAAAAAGAAAACAAATATTATTCACTTTGACAGAACATATACTAAAATTGGAATGATACAGATTTCTATGGCCCCAGGACAAGAATTACATGCAAATATGTCAAGTGTTTTATATTTTTAAATTGATATCAATATGAACTAGATTGTTATAAATTAAGATATCAATGGTAACCCCAAAGGCAATCACTAAGAAAGGAACTCAAAAATATATAATAAATGACTAGGGAATTAAAATGATACTTAAGAAAATACCTTTTTAACACAAAAGAAGAGAGCAAAGGAGTAATTGAGGACCAAAAAAGGCAAAATGTATAGAAAATAAATAGTAAAATAACAGATAAAAATACATTATCAGTAATTATGTTGGATGCAAATGTATTAAAATCTCCAATTAAAAATCAGAGAATGGAAGGATTGATTTAAAAAAAAGACATTGTCCAATTATATGCTGTCTACAAAAGACTCACTTTACAGTCAAAGACACAAATAAGTTGAAAATAAAGCAATTAAAAAGAGTTATTCCATGAGAAACGTAACCTAAGGAGAGCTGGAAGGGTCTATTCATAAGAGACAAAATAGACTTTCAAACAAAAATTTTTATGATAGACAAAGTATATTATAGAATGATAAAAGGGTCAAGCCACCAGAAGATACAACAATCATAAACATATATGCACCTAACAATGGTGCCTCAAAGTACTCGAAGCAAAACAGGAAAGAATTGAGGGAGGAATAGACAATTTAAACATAAAAGTTGGAGAATTCAAAATTCTATTTTTAATAATGGATAGAAAAATTAGACATAAGATCAGCAATGACACAGAAGGCTTGAATACTATAAGCCAACTAGACTTAATAGACTTCTCTAGAATACGCTACCCAACAACAAAGGATACACATTTTTCTCAAGAGCACGTGGAATGTTCTAAAGGATAAAGTATACGTTAGGCCACAAAACAAGTCTCAAAAATTTCAAAGGATTGAAATCATGCAAAATTTGTTCTCATGTCTTACCACAACGGAATGGAATTTGAAATTAATAACACAAGGAAATTTTAAATTCGAAAATATGTGGAAACCAAACAGCACATTCTTAAGTAACCAATGGGTCAAAGAAGAAATCACAAGGGAAATTAGAAAATATTTTGAGACAAATGTGAACCATAACACAACCTACCAAAACATATGGGATATAGTGAAAGCAGTACTCAGAAATTTATAGCTGTAATACCTACAATAAAAGAGAAGAAAGATTTCAAATCAATAACCTATCCTCCCACCTTAGGAAACTAGAAAAATACAGCAACCTAAACTCGAAACAAGCAGCAGGAAGGAAATAATAAAAGCCACTGCAAAAATAAATGAAATAGAGAATAGAAAAACGATAAAGAAAAAAAGTTGGTAAACAAATAATTCTTTTTGTAAGTATCAGCACAAAGCCAGTTCCTTATGAGGCAGAGGTTAAAAATGTCCCAAATGTTCAACTTTTCCAAGCTGCTGCTCCACTCCATCATCTCTAACATCAACGCTCCTCCCCTCAGTACTCTTCCTCTTGTCTTTGGGTTCCCTAATTTGCTGCAACATCTCACAGAAACCACGGCTCACATGGTTGTAGAGGCTGGCAAGTCCCAAATTTGTGGGTCAGACATAGGCTTCTCCTGAACTACATGGCTGCAGGGTGTGAGGAACCGAAACTGCCAGTTCAGACCACAGGCTGCTGGGTCACAAGGCTGCCAAAGCTGGTGAATCAGGTCACAGGATAGGCCACCAACCCAAGGGGCTGTGGAGGCCTGTGAATCCCAGAATTGGCAGGTCAGACAACAGGCCTCTTGGGAGATCAACTGATCACAAACCAGACACAGGATCCAGATGCAGAGAGAGAAAGCCTCACCTGGACACACACATATATCTTAGATGCAGGCCACACCCCAGGAAAGCGAGTAATTTTAGTAAGGGTGGGGCTTGAGTCACACCCTCCTGCAAGGCTGTGACCCAAGACACACCTTACACCAATCCTGCCCATCAATATGTAGAGGTCAGTATCCACAATACATAAAATGGAGGACAACCACACAATACTGGGAATCATGTCCTACTCAAGTTGACACATAACCCCAACCATCACAGGTTCCATATACCTTATTTGCATAGTCCCACTCAATCATTGTGTGTGAGTCACAGAGACCATGGCTAGAAGAGTTGTATTAAGTAATTCATTGCACTGCAGTTGGTTTTTGAGAAGAACAACGTAATTGGCAAACCATTACCTAGACTTATTAAAAACAAAAAGAGAGAGAAAGAAGACTCAAATTACTATTATCAGGATAAAAAGTGGGGCCATTACTATTAATCTAATAGAAATAAAATGATCATATGGGGATATTATGAACAATTTTATGTCAACAAATTAGTTAACCTACATGAAATGGACAAATTCCTAGAAAGACACAAACTACCAAACTAACTCAAGAAAAAAAATAGAAAATCTAAGTCAATGTATAACAAATAAAGAGACTGAGTTTGTAATAATAAGAAGAAAAAAGTTCAAAGCAAAACTCAGGACCATATGGGTTCATTGGTTAGTTCTATCAAATATTTAAAGAATTAGCATTAATCCTTCTCAAACTCTTGCAAAAAATAGAAGAGGAGCTAACAATTCACTATTCATTCTACGAGGCCAGTATTACTCTGACACCAAAGCCAGACAAAGACATCACAAATAAGATAAACATAAACCAATATTATTTTTGGATATTGATGAAAATATTTTTAACAAAATACTAGCAAATTAAATCAGCAGTTTATTAAAAGGATCATACATCATGACAAAGATAGATTTACCCCAGCAATGCAAGGTTGATTCAACATACAGAAATCAGTCAATGTAATGTTGAATTAGTTTCCTGTGTCTGCTTTAACAAATTACCACAAACTTGGTGGCTTAAAGAACAAAATTATATTCTCTCATAGTTTTGGAGGACAGATGTCCAAACTCTCAGTATCACTGTGCTGAAATCAAGATGTCAGCAGGGCTGTACTCCCTCTGGAAGCTGTAGGGGAAAATCTCTTTCTTGCCTCTTCCATCTTCAGGTGTCTGCCAGCATGCCTGGGTTTGTGGCTACATCACTCCAATCACTGCCCCTAGGTCACATTGTCTTCTCCTCTTCTGTGTGAATCAATTTTTCCTCTGTCATTATTCAGCCTACGGGTGTCTAGCAAAATTTCCATATTAGTAAATAAATAAAAACAAAAAAGCACACACTAGCATCTAAATAGACTCAGAAAAAGCATTTGACAAAATCCAACACCCTTTCATGATAAAAAACACTCAATAAACAAGAGAAAGGGAGTTCCTCAATATGATAAAGGGCATTCATGAAAAACCTATAGGTAACATCATAATTCATGGTGAAATATTGAAAGCTTTCCCCCTGAGAACAGAAACAAGACATGGATGCACACACCGGCCACTTCTATTCAACATTATACTGGTGGTTTTAGCTAGAGTAATTAGGCAAGAAAAGAAAATAAAAGGAATTTTGGGGGGAAGAAAGATGTAAAGCCATCTCTATTTGCAGATGGTCAATGATTTTTTTATGAGTGCCAACACAATTCAAGGAAGAAAGAGTGGTCTTTTCCATAAATGATACCGAAAAACTGTCTTAGGCTGGGTTCTCTAAAAAAAAAAAAAAAGAGAAGCAAAATCAGTGAAGCTTATACAAGTCATAGTCAGTAAAACACACATAAACATCTTTCTGATATTCTCTGCTTCCAGCCAGGATCCATCTGACATCAGTAATGATACCTCTGGTTCCACATCCTCTTCTGAATCCAGTTTGAATTTCTGGCAGTTCCCTGTTGATGTACTGCTGCAGCTGCTTTCGAATGATCTTCAGCAACATTTTTGTATATACAAAAAAAAAAATTGCTGCCTAGTCCATTCCGACTCATAGCAACCCTATAGGACAGAGTAGAATGCCCCACAAAGTTTCCAAGGAGCACCTGGTAAATTCGAACTGCTTTCCTTTTGGTTAGCAGCCAAAGCACTTAACCACTACGCCACCAGGGTTTCCATATATATATAGTTGTTGTTGTTAGGTACTGCCGTCATCGAGTTGGTTCTGACTTATAGCCACCCTATGTACAAAAGAATGAAACACTGCCTGGTCCTGCACCATCCTTGCAACCGTTATGCTTGAGCCCACCGTTGCAGCCACTGTGTCAATCAATCTTGTTGTGTGTCTTCCTCTTTTTCCCTGACTCTCTACCAAGCATGATGTCCTTCTCCAGGGACTGATCCCTCCTGGTAACACATCCAAAGGGTATGACACGTAGTCGCACCACCCTTGCTTCTAAGGAGCATTCTGGCTGTACTTCTTCCAAGACAGATTTGTTTATTCTTTTGACAGTCCATGGTATTTGCAATATTCTTCGCCAACACCATAATTCAAAGGAGTCAATTCTTCCGTCTTCTTTATTCATCTTCCAGCTTTCACATATGTGATTGAAAACACCATGGCTTGGGTCAGGTGCACCCTAGTTTTCAAGGCGATATCTTTGCTTTTCAACACTTTAAAGAGGTCTTTTGCAGCACATTTGCCCAGTGAAAAACATCTTTTGATTTCTTTTATTTTTAATTTTTATTGTGCTTTAAGTGAAAGTTCACAAATCAAGTCAGCCTCTCACACAAAAACTTACATACCTTGCTACATACTCCCAATTGCTCTTCCCCTAATGAGACAGTCTGCTCCCTCCCTCCACTCTCTCTTTTTGTGTCCATTTCGCCAGCTTCTAACCCCCTCTATCCTCTCATCTCCCCTCTAGGGAGGAGATGCCAACATAATCTCAAATCAAGTGTCCACCTGATCCAAGAAGCTCCCTCCTCACCAGGACCCCTCTCCAACCCACTGTCCAGTCCAATCCCTGTCTGAAGAGTTGGCTTTGGGAACGGTTCCTGTCCTGGGCCAACAGAAGGTCTGGGGGTGTCACCACGGGGGTCCTTCTAGTCTCAGTCAGACCATTAAGTCTGGTCTTTTTACGAGAATTTGGCGTCTGCATCCCACTCCTCTCCTGCTCCCTCAGGGGTTCTCTGTTGTGTTCCCTGTCAGGGCAGTCATCGGTTGTAACTGGGCACTACCTGATTCTTCTGGTCTCAGGCTGATGTAGTCTCTGGTTTATGTGGCCCTTTCTGTCTCTTGGGCTCGTGATTACCTTGTGTCCTTGGTGTTACTCATTCTCCTTTGGTCCAGTTGGGTAGAGACCAGTTGATACATCTTAGATGGCCTCTTGCTAGGGTTTAAGACCCCAGATGCCACTCTCCAAAGTGGGAGGCAGAATGTTTTCTTAATATATTTTATTATGCAAATTGAATTCGATGTCCCCTGAAACCATGGTTCCCAAATCCCCGTCCCTACTACACTGGCCTTCAAAGCATCCAGTTTATTCCAGAAACTTTGCTTTTGGTTTAGTCCAGTTGTGCTGACCTTGCCTGTATTGTGTGTTGTCTTTCCCGTCTCCTAGAGTAGTTCTTATCTACTATCTAATTAGTGAATATCCCTCTCCCTCTTTCCTCCCTCCCCCCTCTCTTAACCATCAAAGAATATTTTCTTCTCTGTTTAAACTATTTCTTGAGTTCTTATAATAGAGGTCTTATACAATATTTGTCCTTTTGCAACTGACTAATTTTACTCGGGATAATGCCTTACAGATTCCTCTATGTTATGAAATGTTTCACAGATTCATCACTGTCATTTATCGATGTGTAGTATTCCATTTTGTGAATATATCATAATTTATCCATTCATCCGTTGATGGACACCTTCGTTGCTTCCATCTTTTTGCTATTGCAAACAGAGGGGCAATGAACGTGGGTGTGCATATATCTGTTCGTGTAAAGGCTCTTATTTCTCTAGGGTATATTCCAAGGAGTGGGATTGCTGGATCGTATGGTGGTTCTATTTCTAGTTTTTAAGGAAGCACCAAATCGATTTCCAAAGTGGTTGTACCATTTTACATTCTCACCAGCAGTATAGAAGTGTTCCAATCTCTCCACAACCTCTCCAACATTTATTATTTTGTGTTTTTGGATTAATGCCAGCCTTGTAAAAAAAAAAAATTTTTTTCTTTTTGTTGGAGTGAGGTGGAATTTCATTGTAGTTTTGATTTGCATTTCTCTAATGACTAATGATCGTGAGCATTTCCTCATGTATCTGTTAGCTACCTGAATGTCTTCTTTAGTGAAGTGTCTGTTGATATCTTTTGCCTATTTTTTAACTGGGTGATTTGTCTTTTTAGTAGTTGAGTTTTTGCAGTATCATGTAGATTTTAAAGATCAGGCGCTGATCGGAAATGTCATAGGTAAAAACTTTTTCCCACTCTGTAGGTAGTCTTTTCACTCTTTTGGTGAAGTCTGTGGGTGAGCATAAGTGTTTGATTTTAGGAGCTCCCGGTTACCTACTTTTTCTTCTGCATATACAAATATGCAAAACAATACATTTTGTATGTTTTTTATGCCACCTGTTAGGGTTCCTAACTTTGTCCCTATTTTTTCTTCCATGATATTTTTTGTTTTAGATTTTATATTTACGTCTTTGATCCATTTTGAGCTCATTTTTGTGCATGGAGTGAGGTATGGGTCTTGTTTCATTTTTTTGCAGATGGATATCCAGTTATGCCAGCATCATTTGTTAAAAAGACTGTCTTTTCCCCATTTAACTGATTTGGGAACTTTGTCAAATATCAACTGCTCATATGTGGATGGATTTATGTCTGGATTCTCAATTCTGTTTCATTGGTCTGTGTACCTGTTGTTGTACCAGTACCAGGCTGTTTTGACTACTGTGGCGGTATAATAGGTTCTAAAATCAGGTAGATTAAGGCCTCCAACTTTGTTCTTCTTTTTCAATAATGCTTTACCTACCTGGGGCCTCTTTCCCTTCCATATGAAGTTGGTGATTTGTTTCTCCATCTCTTTAAAAAATGTTGTTGGAATTTGGATTGGAATTGCATTAAATGTACAGATCGCTTTTGGTAGAATAGACATTTTTATAATTCCACGAGTATGGTGTGTTTTTGCACTTATGCAGGTCTCTTTTGGTTTCTTGCAGAAGTGTATTGTAGTTTTCTTTGTATAAGTCTTTTACATCTCTGGTAAGATTTATTTGTAAGTATTTATCTTCTTGGGGGCTACTGTAAATGGCATTGATTTGGTGGTTTCCTCTCTGATGTTGTTTTTGTTGGTGTAGAGGAATCCCACTGACTTTTGTATGTTTATCTTGTATCCCGGTACTCTGCTGAACTCTTCTATTAGTTTCAGTAGTTTTCTTGAGGATTCCTTAAGGTTTTCTGTGTATAAAATCATGTCATCTGCAAATGCAGATACTTTTACTTCTTCCTTGCCAATCTGGATGCCCTTTATTTCTTTATCTAGCTTAATTGCTCTGGCTAGGACCTCCAGCACAATGTTGAATAAGAGTGGTGATAAAGGGCATCCTCGTCTGGTTCCCGATCTCAAGGGAAATGTTTTCAGGCTCTCTCCATTTAGGGCGATGTTGGCTGTTGGCTTTGTATAAATGCCCTTTATTATGTTGAGACATTTTCCTTCTATCCCTATTTTGCTGAGAGTTTTTATCATGAGTGGGTGTTGAACTTTGTCAAATGCCTTTTCTGCATCAATTGATAAAATCATGTGATTCTTGTCTTTTGTTTATTTAGATGATGGATAACATTATTTGTTTTTCCAATGTTGAACCATCCCTGCATACCTGGTATGAATTCCACTTGGTTATGGTGAATTATTTTTTTGATATGTTGTTGAATTCTATTGGCTAGAATTTTGTTGAGGATTTTTCCATCTAAGTTCCTGACTGATATAGGTCTGTAATTTTCTTTTTTTGTGGTGTCTTTACCTGGTTTTGGTATCAGGGATATGGTGGCTTCATAGGATGAGTTTGGGAGGATTCCATCCTTTTCTATGCTCTGAAATACCTTTTGTAGTAGTGGTGTTAACTCTTCTCTGAAAGTTTGGTAGAATTCTGCAGTGAAGCCATCTGGACAAGGGCTTTTATTTGTTAAGAGTGTTTTGATTAACTTTTCAATCTTTTGCTGTGGGTCTATTTAGTTATAATTCTACCTCTGTTTTTGTTATTTTAGGTAGGTAGTGTGTTTCTAGGAATTCATCCATTTCTACTAGTTTTTCAAATTTGTTAGAGTACAATTTTTCACAGTAATCTGATGTGATTCTTTTAATTTCTGTCGGGTCTAATTGTAATATCACCCATCGCATTTCTTATTCAGGTTGCTTGTTTCCTCTTCTGTTCTTCTTTTGTCAGTTCGGCCAATGGTTTATCAATTTTGTTGATTTTTTCAAGGGACCAGCTTTTGGTCTTGCTAATTCTTTCAATTGTTTTTCTGTTTTCTATTTCGTTTATTCTGCTCTAATTTTTATTATTTGTTTTGTTCTGGGGCCTGAGGGTTTCTTTTGTTTCTGTCTATTTGTTCAAGTTGTAGGGATAATTCTTTGGTTTTGGCCCTTTCTTCTTTTTGTATGTGTGCATACAAATTGACCTCTGTGCATACAAATTGACCTCTGAGCATGGTTTGGTGTGTCCCAAAGGTTCTGAAGGGAAGTGTTTTCATTTTCATTGCAGTCTATGAATTTCTTTATTCCATCCTTAATGTCTTCTATAATCCAGTCTTTTCTGAGTAGGGTATCGTTCAGTTTCCAAGTGTTTGATTTCTTTTCCCTGATTTTTCTGTTATTGATTTCCACTTTTTTGGCCTCATGGTCAGAGAAGATGCTTTGTAATATTTCAACGTTTTGGATTCTGCCAAGGCTTGCTTTATGACCTAATATGTAGTCTATTCTAGAATATGTTCCATGTGCATTAGAAAAGAAAGTATACTTGGCTGCTGTTGGGTGCAGTGTTCTGTATATGCCTATGAAGTCAAGTTGGTTTATTGTGGTACTTAGATCCTCCATGTCTTTATTGAGCTTCTTTCTGGATGTCCTGTCCTTCACCAAAAGTGGTGTGTTGTAGTCTCCTAATATTTTTGCGGAGCTGTTTATCTCACTTTTCAATGTTGATAGAGTTTGTTTTATGTATCTTGCAGCCCTGTCATTGGGTGCAAAAATATTTAATATGGTTATATCTTCTTGGTATATTGCCCCTTTAATCATTTTATAGTGTCCTTCCTTATCCTTTATCATGCATTTAACTTTAAAGTCTATTTTTTCGGGAATTAATATTGGCACTCCTGCTGTTTTTTGATTGTTTTTTGCTTTATATATATTTTTTCCATTCTTTCAGTCTTTTTTGTTTGTGTCTCTAAGTTTAATATGTGTCTCTATGTCGGCAGCATAGAGACAGATCGTGCTTTGTAATTCATTCTTCCACTCTCTGTCTCTTTATTGGTACATTTAGTCCATTTACATTCAGTGAAATTATGAATAGGTATGAATTTAGTGCTATCATTTTGATGTCTTTTTTTGTGTGTTGTTGACAGTTTGTTTTTCCCACTTAATTTTATGTGCTGAGTAGATTATCTTTGTATATTGTCCTTTCTTCATATTCATTGTTGTTGATTTTATTTCTGCTGAGTCTCTATTTTTTTTCTTGTGTTTTATTTTGATGTGTAAGACAGTTTGTATCCTTTGCGGTTACCTTATTATTTACCCCTATTTTTCTAAATTTAGATCTAACTTTTATTTGTTTGAATCGCCTTGTCTTCCTCTCCATATGAAATATGTTTGACTACATTTCTTACTCCCTCTTTATTTTTTTAATGTTGTCTTCTTTTACATAATAACATTGCAGTTTCCCTGTTTTGAGCATTTTTTAAATCTCAGTTTATTTTTGTGATTTCTCTGTCTGGGTTGACTTCTGATTGCTCTGCCCAGTGTTCTAGTCTTGGGTTGATACCTGATATTATTGATTTTGTAACCAAAAAACTCCCTTTAGTATTTCTTGTAGTTTCGCTAGTTTTTACGAATTCCCTAAACTTCTGTTTATCTGGAAATGTCCTAATTTCACCTTCATATTAGAGAGACAGTTTTGCTGGATATAAGATTCTTGGTTGGCAATTTTTTCCCTCAGCTTTTTATATAAGTCATCCCATTACCTTCTTGCCTACATGGTTTTTGCCGAGTAGTCTGGGTTTATTCTTATTGACTCTCCTTTGTAGGTGGCTTTTCGTTTATCCGTAGCTGCTCTTAAAATTCTCTCTTTATCTTTGGTTTTGGCAAGTTTGATTATAATATGTCTTGGTGGCTTTCTTTTAAAATCTACCTTATGTGGAGTTTGATGAGCGTATTGGATGGATATCTTCTCATCTTCCACAACATCAGGGAAGTTTTCTGCCAACAAATCTTCAACAAATTCTGTCTGTATTTTCCATTATCCCTCCCTGTCCTGGTACTCCAATCACTTGTAGGTTATTTCTCTTGATAGAGTCCCACATGATTCTTAAGATTTCTTCATTTTTGTAAATTCTTTTGTCTGACTTTTCTTCAAATATATTAGTGCTTTAACTTCAAGTTCAGAAATTCTGCCTTCCACTTGCTCAATTCTGCTCCTCTGAGTTTCTTTTGAGTTATCTACTTCTGTAATTTTATTGTTAATCTTCTGAATGTCTGATTGCTGTCTGTCTATGGGTATTCCCAGCTTATTAATTTTTTTCATTTTCTTCATGAATAATCTTTTTAATTTCTTCAATTGCTTTATCGGTGTGTTCCTCTGGTTGTTCTATGTATTACATAATTTCTTTCCTGATGTCTTGAAGGGTTCTTTATATTAATCTTTTGTATTCTGCCTCTGGTAATTCCAGTAAGGCACTTTCATCTAGAAGATCCCTTGACTCTTTGTTTTGAGAGCTTGTTGAGGTAATCATGATCTGTTTCTTTATGTGACTTGACATTGTCTGTTGTCTCCAAGCCATCTATAAGTTATTGTATTAATTTATTTTATAGTTGCTTACTGTGTCATAGTTTCTTGCTTTGTTTTGTTGTGGTGTGCCTAAATGGGTTGCTTGAGTGAGCTAGCTTGATTATTTTTGTCTTTGGTACTCTGACGTCCTGTGCCCAGATGGCTAGTGCTGTTATCATGTATATCAGTCTAGGAGTCCATGCGATTTTCTTGTATGAATTCAGCTCTGGTGTCCAGGTAGCTGATCATCAAGTGTGTGGTACAGGCTCTGTACTACAGTCTTAGAGGGGCAGGGGTGATTGGCATAGGTTCTGGTATCTGGTTATAGAAGGAGGTCACACTCTTATCAAGGCAGGGGGCTAAGAATCATCCCCCACATGTCTCTGAGGAAAGCGTGTCCCTGTTCCCTAGAGTGTACACGTAGGTGGGTTCTGCAGATGGACCACGGGTGCCCAATGTTTTTGGTTATAAGTACTGGAGTTTCCAGTTTTGCTTGGACCCTTGTCGCAGGTGGCTGGGTGACCTGAGTGGAGCCACCAGTCCTTAGGCTTCTGTTGTGGGTAGGTGAGGACCCTGTTCAACAGGCAAAGCAATGTCAAACATCAAGCACTCACCATTCCACTGCACAGCTGAAATGGTTGGAGTGTGCCAATAAGGGCTTATTCCCCTGAAATATGCCCACACAGGTCCACACAGAGGGGAAAAGTACTCAAAGTCTATGGATTGTTTATGCCTGGACAGGAGCTGCTTCCGTCCTGATCTCCCCCAATTAGTTGGGCTGGCAAATTATCTTTTCCCCCAATTGCAAATTTATTTCTTCTCCAAGGCTGAGAGGATTGCTCTAGGTGCTCAACATGGCCTATCTCAGGCCCAGAGAAGTCAGCCACTGAAGCTGGCTTGGGAGTGGGAATGGGGGAGGTGTGGTAAAATATATGCAAGTACTTAGCTTCTGCTGAGAAGGCCATTCTTCTCTGGTTCCAGAGGTGTGAGTAGGTTGTGTGGTTGGCTGCTTCTCCCGGAGGAAACTGTGGCTGATTGCTAGTACCAGCCCTCTTCCACCACTCCCAGGAATGGTGCCTGAGGGCTCCCTGCGATTCACGTCTGGTAACTCCTCCCCACTTCTGAACCATCTCTTTCTCCCCCTGCCCTCAGTTCATTTTCTAAGCTTGCCTTTGATGTTCAGAGCTCCTAGCTTGTCATAAATATACTCTCTTCACTTGTTTTTTCCGGTCTTTGTTGTAAGGGGGCTCACCGGACGTGTCTGCCTATTCCACCATCTAGGTTCTGCCTTCTCCATCTTTTGATTTCTTGACCGCTGCTTCCATGGGTGTTGATTATGAATCCAAGTAAGATGAAATTCTTGACAACTTCAGTCTTTCCTTCATTTATCAAGATGTTGCTGATTGGTCCAGTTATGAGAATTTTTGTTTTCATTATGTTCAGGCGTTATCCAATCTGAAGGCTGTGGTCTTTGATCTTCACTGTTTCAAGTCCTCTTCACTTTCAGCAAGCAAGGTTGTGTCATCTGCACAACGCAGGTTGTTAATGAGTCTTCCTCCAATCCTGATGCCTCATTCCTTTTCATATAGTCCAAAGACAAACCAAACCATACACGTTGCCGTCTAGTCGATTCCGACTCATAGCTACCCTATAGTCCAGCTTCTTGAATTATTTGCCCAGCATACAGATTGAATAAGTATGGTGAAAGGATACAGCCCTGATGCACACCTTTCCTGACTTTAAACCAAGTGATATCTCTTTCTGTTCAAACAACCGCCTCTTGACCTATGTACAAGTTCCTCATGAGCACAATTAAGTGTTCTGGAATTCTCATTCTTCATGATGTTATTCATAATCTGTTATGATCCACAGGGTTGAATGCCTTTGCATAGTCAATAAAACACAGAAAAACATCTTTCTGTTATTCTCTGCTTTCAGCCAGATCCATCCGACTTCAGTAATGATATCTCTCGTTTCATGCCCTCTTCTGAATCCAGCTTGAATTTCTGGCAGTTCCCTGTCAATGTACTGCTGCAGCTGCTTTCAAATGATCTTCAGCAACATTTTACTTGTGTGTGATGTTAATGATTTTTTTTATATATAATTTCCACATTCAGTTGGATTACCTTTCTTTGGGATAGGCATAAATCTGGTCTCTTCCAGTTGGTTGGCCAGGTTGCTGTCTTCCAAATTTCTGGGCATAGACAATTGTGCACCTCCAGCATGCATCCCTTTGTTGAAACATCTCAACCGGTATTCCATCGAATGCTGGAGCTTTTTTTTTTTTTTTGGCCAACACCTTCAGTGCAGCTTGGGCTTCTTCCTTCAGTACCATCAGTTCCTCATCTTATGCTACCTCCTGAAATGGTTGATTGCCAACCAATTCTTTTTGCAAAGTGATTCTGTATACTCCTTCCATCTGTTTTTGATGCCTCCTATGTCATTTAATATTTTAAATCCTTCAGTATCACAACTTGAGGTTTCAATTTTTTCTTCAGTTCTTTCAGCTTGAGAAATGCTGAGCCCATTCTTCCCTTTTGATTTTCTAATTCCAGTTCATTGCATGTGTCATTATAATACTTCACTTTGTTTTCTGGGGAAATCATGGTTGCATAATGGTTAAGTGCTGTGGCTGCTAGCCAATAGGTCAGCAGATTGAATCCACTAGGCGCTTCTTGGAAACTCTATGGGGTGGTTCTACTCTGTCCTATAGGGTTACTATGAGTTGGAATGGACTCAACGGCCATGAGTTTGGTTGTCCTCTGGAGCGCCACCCTTTGAAATCTTCTGTTCAGCTCTTTTACTTCATTTCTTCTGCTTGCTTTAGCTATTGACCATTCAAGAGCAAGTTTCTGAGTCTTTTCTGACAACCATTTTGGTCTTTTCTTTTTTTTCCTGTCTTTTTAATGACCTCTTACTTTCTTCATGTATGGTGTCCTTCATGTCATTCAACAGCTCTTCTGGTCTTCGGTCATTAGTGTTCAACACATCAATTCTATTCTTGAGATAGTCTCTAAATTCAGGTGGGATACACTCAATGTCATATCTTGGCTCTTGTAGACTTGTTCTAATTTTTTTCAGCTTCAGCTTGAACTTGCCTATGATCAGTTGATAATCTGTTTTGCAATCAGTCCTTGGCCTTGTTCTGACTGATGATATTGAGGTTTTCCATCATCTCTTTCCACAAATGTAGTTGATTAGGTTCCTGTGTATTCCATTTGGCTAGATCCCTGTGTATAGTCTTCATTTATGTTGCTGAAAAAAGGTATTTGCAAATCATTGGTCTTGCAAAATTCTCTCATGTGATCTCTGGCATCATTTCTATCACCAAGGCCACATTTTGCAACTATTGAGCCTTCTTTATTTTCATCTTTCGAATTCCAATCACCTGTAATTATCAATGCATTCTTATTGCATGTTCGATCAATTTCTGACTGCAGAAGTTGAAATTCATCTTCACATATATAAACATATATGTACACACACACATTTAAAGAGAGAGAAAGAGAAAGAGATTTATATCAAGTAAATGGCTCACTCAGTAGTAGAGGCTGGAAAGTCCCAAGTCCATGGGTCAGGCTGGAGGATTCTCCAGACTCATGTAACCGCAGGGGATGGTGAACTGAAGATTCAGACTGTGGAGGCTGATGAATCCCAAGACTGGCAGGCAAGTTGCTAGCTCACATCCCAAGAACTGGTGGTCAGATGAACAGAAGCCAGTTTTAGGATCCTGAGTTAGCTTTGCCTGGGAGTCCAAATGTGGATGCAGGCTGCACTTCCAAGGAATCTGCCTTTCAACTGATTGGTTACTCACAGGAGATCCCATAATGGAGTTGATCACATTATATTAGATCTCATCATGGTAGTGATTACATCACTATAAGACTGCCAAACTACATCATAACTGCCAAACCACTGAAAATCATGCCCCAGCCAAATAGATGCACAACCTTAATGATCACAACTATATACCCCAATGCAGAAGAATGAATCTGGACCCCTACCTCACATCATATACAAAAATCAACTAAAAATTGATCTACAACCAAATATAAGAGCTAAAATTATAAAAGTCTTAGTAGAAAACATAAGCATAAATATTTGTGAGTTTGGATTAAGCAATATTTTCTTAGACATGACACTTAAGGCACCAGCTGTAAAAACAAAAAGATAAATTGGACTTTATCACTATTAAAAACTTTTGTGAGTCAAAGAACACTATCAAGAAAGTGAAAAGACAAACCAGAGAATGGGAGAAAATAATTGTATATCGTGTATCTCGTAAGGGTCTAGCATCCAGGAGACATTATATATATACACCTGCATACATATATATAAATTCTTACAACTGAGCAATAAAATGACAACTCATTTAAAAATGGGCAAATTATTTGCATGAATATTTTCCAAAATAGTACATAAAAATGGCCAACAAGCACAAAAGTTGTTCCACATCATTAGTCATTAGGGAAATGCAAATCTAAACCACAAGGAGATGCCACTTACCCACTAAAATAGCTATAAAAACAAAAACAAAAGCAAATAGAAAATAGCAAGTCTTGTGAAGGAAGTACAAAAATTAGAACCCTCATGCATTGCTGATGGCAGCGTAAAATGGTGCAGCCTCAGTGGACAACAGTTTGACAGTTCCTCAAAAAGTTAAAATATAAAGCTACCATACGACTCAGCAATTCTACTAGGTATAAACCCAAGAAAATTGAAAACATATTCACACAAAAACTTGCACACAAATGTTCATAGCAGCATTATTCATAACTCTCCACAGTGGAAAAAACTCAAATGCCCATCAACTGATGAATGAATTAACAAACTGTGGATATATCCATACAATGGAATAATAAGCCATAAAAATAAACTAATTATCGATAGATGCTATGACATAAATGAACCTTGAAAACATTGTCAGGTGAAAGAAGCTAGACACAAAAGGTCACATATTGTATGATTCCATTTATATCAAATGTCCATAAAAGCAAAGTCCGTAGAGACAGAATTTAGATTAGTGGTTGCCAGGGGATGAGTGGAAGGAGGAATTGGGAGTGACTGCCAAAAGGCATGTGGTTTCTTTTGAGGATAAGGAAGGTGTTCCAGAATTAAATACTGATGATAGTTTCACAATCCTGTGAATGTACTAAAAAGCACTAAACTGTACAGTGTAAAATGATGAATTTTATGGTACGTAAATAATATCTCAATAATAAAAAGGTACAACCAGATTATCCCCAGCCATACAAAAAGAGAAGAAATAAAAATTTCTAATAAAAGATTCCTTATTCAATCTATGGTAATGCTGGTTTCTAGATATCAAAAATAGGTCAAGTTTTCATTCTAACTCCAACACTTCCTGGGCGTGAGATTTTAGACAATATATTTAATTTACCTAAACTTCTATTTAGTCACCTGTAATATCAGTTCCTGGATCATAGCTTTGTTTTTAAGATTAAAGACAATCATCTCTGGACATAGTAAGTACTCAGTAAATATTAATTGTTATTATAATTTGAAGTGTGGAAAATGGATTATTCTGGCAAGAGTAGAGAGCCTGCCTTGGGGGGTAAGGAGATATGCATTTTGAGAAATTGTGCCTTTTGGAGTCCAAAACCTTGAAAGAGGAATCATAATTTGATGGAATTAATACTACAGATTTATTTAATCCATTTAACTGATAAAATTTGGACAGTAGGTAATGATACTAATGACCATCTCAGGAATATAAGGCCAACTTGCCACCAGACATTTTGTTTTTTGATTGTAGTAAACAAAAATGTAACAGAACATCAGACATTTCAACAATCTTCACATGTACAGTTTGGTGACGTCAATTATGTTCATCAGCTTGTTCAACTATCACCCTTATCCATTCCCATATTATACTATCATCCTTAAAAAAAGCTCAATGTGTCCTAAGCATTGAGTCCCTCTTTACCCCTTGTTCCCACTCAACCCTGGTAACCACAAATAAGCTTTTGTCTCTATACACTTGCCTATTCTAGATATTTCATTTCAGTGGGATCATACAATGTTTGTAATTTTGTGACTAACTTATTTCAGTCAGCATAATGTTTACAAAGTTCATCCATGTTGTAGCATGTACCAGGACTTCGCTTCTCTTTATGGCTGAGTAATATTGCATTGTATACATGTATCACATTTTGTTTACCCATTCATCTGTCAATGGACATTTAGGCTGTTTCCACTTTTTGACTACTGTGAATAGTGCTGCAATGAATATCACTGTACAAGTGTCTGTGTTCCTGTTTCCAATTTGGGGGTATATACCTAGTAGTGGAATTGCTGGATCATATGGTAATTATATGTTTAACTTTTTGAGGAACTGCCAAAATTCCACAGTGGCTGTAGCATTTTACAATACAACCAGCAATGGAAGAGAGATTATATTTTTTCGCGTTCTCACCAACATCTCTCTTTTTTTTTTTAGCATCGCAATCCTAGGGAATATGAAGTAACATCTCAACAAAACATATTATAAAGCTACAGTTATCAAAACAGATTTGTACTAGTATAATGATAGACATAATAGGTAATGGAATAGAATCAAAAGTCCAGAAATAAATCCATACATCTATGGTCAATTTATTTTCAATAAGGGTGCTAAGTCCATCCAATGGAGAAAAAATAGTCTTTTTAATAAATGTTGCTGGGGCAACGGGATTTCCACAAGCAAAAGAATAAGTATGGAACCACACTTCATACCATATACAAAAACTAACTCAAAATGGATCAAGAGCCTAAATGCAAGAACTGAAACCATAAAACTCTTAGAAGAAAACATGGGGGTAATGTTTGGGACCTAGTTTTAACAATGGAATCTTAGATGTGATACCAAAATCATGAACAACAAAAGACAAAATAGATAAATGGGATGGGGAGCACAACAAAGAATCCCTGAGAGAGCAGGAGAGTAGTGGGATGCAGACCCCAAATTCTAGCAAAAAGACCAGACTTAATGGTCTGACTGAGACCAGAGGGACCCCAGATGTCATGGTCCGCAGACCTTCTGTTAGCCCAAGACAGGAACCAGTCTCGAGGACAACTCTTCAGACAGGGATTGGACTGGACTACAAGACAGAAAATGATACTGGTGAGGAGTGGGCTTCTTGGATCAAGTAAACACATGAGACTATGTGGGCAGTTCCTGTTTGGAGGGGAGACGTGAAGGCTGAGGGGGTCAGAAGCTGGCTGAATGGACATGGAAACAAAGGGTGGAGAGAAGGAGTGTGCTGTCTCATCAGGAGGAGAGCAACTAGGAGTATATAAAAAAGAGTATATAGCAAGGTATATATAAGTTTTTGTATGAAAGACTGACTTGATTTGTAAGCTTTCACTTAAAGCACAATAAAAATTTTTTAAAAAATTAAAAACTTTTGTTTATCAAAAGACTTTATCAGGAAAGTAAAGAAACAACTTACAGATTAGGAGAACTTTTTTTTGAAACCATAGAATGGGTAAGGGTTTAATACCAGAATATAATATCCAGAATATATAAACAACCTTGCTTGCTGAAAGCAAAGAGGACTTGAAGCACTTACTGATGAAGAGCAAAGACTACAGTCTTCAGTATGGATTATACCTCAACATAAATAAAACAAAAATCCTCACAAATGGACCAATAAGCAACCTCATGATAAATGGAGAAAAGATTGAAGTCATCAAGGATTTCATTTTACTTGGATCCACAATCAATGTCCATAGAAGCAGCAGTCAAGAAGTTAAACCATGCATTGCATTGGGTAAATCTGCTGCAGAAGACCTCTTTAAAGTGTTAAAAAGTAAAGATGTCACTTACAGAGCTAAGGGGCACCTGACCCAAGCCATGATATTTTCAGTCACCTCATATGCATGCGAAAGTTGGACAATGAATAAGGAAGAATGAAGAAGAATTGACGCCTTTGAATTATGATGTTGGCAAAGAATATTGGATATACTATGGACTGCCAGAAGGACAAACAAATCTGTCCTGGAAGAAGTACAGCCAGAAACTCCTTAGAAGCCAGGATGGCAAGACTTCCTCTCATGTACATTGGACATGTTATCAGGAGGGATCAGTCCCTGGAGAAGGATATGATGCTTGGTAAAGTAGCGAGCCAGCAAAAAAAAAAAAAAGGAAGACCCTCAATGAGAGGGATTGATACAGTGGCCTTAACAATGGGCTCAAACATAGCAACTATTGTGAGGATGGCACAGGACCGGGAAGTGTTTCATTCTGTTGTCCATAGGGCCATTGTGAGTCGGAACTGTCAAACTAGGATTTGAGGCATTTTCAATTGCTATGTTATTTAGAATAGGCTAATCTGTGATAACCAATAGACTCAAACATTTTAGCACACTTCCAGGCAGACTTTTAAGGACTTAAGTGAAGGAGGTTCTACCATCTTCAACACAGGGCTCCCTGGATTGCTCTGAATATTGCCAGCTGGAAGAAGAAAAGAAATGAGGAGCCCACGTAGGAGTGTTTAATGAGCCAGACCTGGCTGTAATAGAAATGTCATCCATTAACATTCCACTGGAGAAAATGCAACCACATGGTTACACCTAACTTCAGGGAAGGCAGACCAATGTAGACTAGCTGAGTGCCAAAGGAGAAAAAAACACATTTTGGTGCACAATTACAAGTCTCAGCTAATTAAAAAGATTTGGAGGAAATTTTCCATGTCTGGGAGACAGCTGGATGATCCTTGTATCATGGCACCAAACTGACATATTTGTCTGGGGTCATAGCAAGTCGGCCTTAATGCTTGGTACATAGTTGGCACTCAACAAATACTTGTTGAACAAATAAATAAATGAATGAATGAGAGCCTTGGAAACTAATGTTAAAATTATTAAGGATAAAGATGGCTCTTTAAATACAGCATAACAATTAAGAGATCTCTTCACTCAAACTGATCTAAATTCAAATCCTGCCACTTAATACTTTTGTGAACCTACAAGTCGCTTAATCATATTGAACCTCAGTATCTGTAAAATAGGGATGATGGTAATAACATTTATCTCACAGGAATGTTGTCATAATTAAATGAGGTTCTTCTTGTAAAGCAAGGGATATAGCACAGTTGCTGGCTCATAAAAAAAAAAACTGGCTCATAGAAAGGATTTAAAAGGTAGTTATTATTGTTACTACTACTATTACTACTACTACAGACTTTGAAATGGAAGTTGACTACAGAGCCCACATTTCACTAGGAAATGAATGTTAAAAATGTCATTTTCATTGAAACACAGATCCAATTTAGTTTTAAAAATAGCTTCATTCCTAAAATCCTATGGCTGTACTTACTTTTTCCTATCTGGCATATGTTGCAACCTCTTTTATGGAATCTCCGAAATGTCTAGATCTAGACCATTTGGTTCGTGAATTTTGAAAAGTCTTCTAGTGGGACAGAGGGTTTATCATTAGTATCAGAATGACCTTAAGACAAAATGCATCTTATTACCGATGAAAAGCAATTGTCTCATGTCTCTGTTATTGTTAGTTAATAATGACTTAATACAGAATTATTATTAATGACAAGAGTGCAAACAAAGAAGTTAAAATGAATGTATTGATTGTTCTTGTCTGTTTTCTACTACTTGGCAGACAATTATAACACCAAGTCTGCATGCTGCTTTACTGAGGAAATTTGACTTCGTAGCAATGCATTACAAGTTGCATCACTCAAAGGGCTTCAAATCTCTGTTATCTCTGAAAATTCAACTGAATATCTGCTTCCATTTTTATTTTTACATCCAAATTATCATCCAAGAATCAGAAGGGATATAGAATTTGAGAATTCACTGATCTCATTTTGAGAACATTCTTTATGTGTGTGTATGTGTGTGTGTTTCAAATAGTTTGTCTTCCTAAAATGTTTAAAATCCTCTTAAAATTGTCATTTCTCTGGAAGTCCGTATGACGGTACTTCGTCTTCCCCTGAGAACTTGTAACAAACTCACAGCATCTATGGCCACGAGGTATATTTCTTATAGTCATTAAGATTTACGAACTAATTCATAACCATAACAATCTTAAACTGTTTAAATTCCCAAAGGGAAACTTAACACCTTTCTGGTATACAGGCCATCCAATTCCTCTGTAATGCAGAATCTCATGTTTTCGGCTATCATCGTGGGAGATTTGTGGATTGCTACTTTTTTTTTTGTTCATAATAGAGTTTATTATGCCAATTGACTTAGAAGTCCCCTTAAACCATGGTCCCCAAACCCCCGCCCTTGCTCCGCTGACCTTTGAAGCATTCAGTTTATCCCGGAAACTTCTTTGCTTTTGGTCCAGTCCAGTCGAGCTGACCTTCCATGTATTGAGTATTGTCCTTCCATTCACCTAAAGCAGTTCTTATCTACTAACTAATCAGTAAAAAACCTTCTCCCACCCTCCCTCCCCCGCTCGTAATCACAAAAGTATGTGTTCTTCTCCGTTTTCTCTATTTCTCAAGATCTTATAATAGTGGTCTTATACAATATTTGTCCTTTTGTCTCTGACTAATTTCGCACAGCATAATGCCTTCCAGGCTCTTCCATGTTATGAAATGTTTCACAGATTCGTCACTGTTCTTTATTGATGTGTAGTATTCCGTTGTGTGAATATACCGCAATTTATTTACCCATTCATCCGTTGATGGACACCTTGGTTGCTTCCAGCTTTTTGCTATTGTAAACCGAGCTGCAGTAAACATGGGTGTGCATATATCTGTTTGTGTGAAGGCTCTTATTTTTCTAGGGTATAGTCCGAGGTGTGGAATTCCGGGGTTGTATGGTAGTTCTAACTGTTTAAGATAACGCCAGATAGATTTCCAAAGTGGTTGTACCATTTGACATTCCCACCAGCAGTGTATAAGAGTTCCAATCTCTCCGCAGCCTCTCCAACATTTTTCTTTTGTGTTTTTTGGATTAATGCCGGCCTTGTTGGAGTGAGATGGAATCTCATTGTAGGTTTAATTTGCATTTCTCTAATGGCTGATGATCGAGAGCATTTTCTCATGTATCTGTTAGCTGCCTGAATATCTTCTTTAGTGAAGTGCGTGTTTATATCCTTTGCCCACTTCTTGATTGGGTTGTTTGTCTTTTTGTGGTTGAGTTTTGACAGAATCATATAGATTTTAGAGATCAGGCGCTGGTCGGAGATGTCATAGCTGAAAATTCTTTCCCAGTCTGTAGGTGGTCTTTTTACTCTTTTGGTGAAGTCTTTAGATGAGCATAGGTGTTTGATTTTAGAAGCTCCCAGTTATTTGGTTTCTCTTTGTCATTTTTGGTAATGTTTTGTATTCTGTTTATGCCTTGTATTAGGGCTCCTAACGTTGTCCCTATTTTTTCTTCCATGATCTCTATCGTTTTAGTCTTTATGTTTAGGTCTTTGATCTACTTGGAGTTAGTTTTTGTGCATGGTGTGAGGTATGGGTCCTGTTTCATTTTTTTGCAAATGGATATCCAGTTATGCCAGAACCATTTGTTAAAAAGACTATCTTCTCCCCAATTAACTGACACTGGGCCTTTGTCAAATATCAGCTGCTCATATGTGGATGGATTTATATCTGGGTTCTCAATTCTGTTCCATTGGTCTATGTGTCTGTTGTTGTACCAGCACGAGGTTGTTTTGACTACTGTGGCTGTATAATAGGTTCTGAAATCAGGTAGAGTGAGGCCTCCCACTTTCTTCTTCTTTTTCAGTAATGTTTTGCTTATCTGAGGCTTCTTTCCCTTCCATATGAAGTTGGTGATTTGTTTCTCCATCACATTAAAAAATGTCATTGGAATTTGGATCGGAAGTGCATTGTATGTATAGATGGCTTTTGGTAGAATATACATTTTTACTATGTTAAGTTTTCCTACCCATGAGCAAGGTATGTTTTTCCACTTAAGTAGGTCCTTTTTAGTTTCTTGTAGTAGTACTTTGTAGTTTTCTTTGTATAGATCTTTTACATCTTTGGTAAGGTTTATTCCTAAGTATTTTATCTTCTTGGGGGCTACTGTGAATGATATTGATTTGGTTATTTCCTCTTCGATGTTCTTTTTGTTGATGTAGAGGAATCCAAGTGATTTTTGTATGTTTATCTTATAACCTGAGACTCTGCCAGACTCTTCTATTAGTTTCAGTAGTTTTCTGGAGGATTCCTTAGGGTTTTCTGTGTATAAGATAATGTCATCTGCAAATAGAGATAATTTTACTTCCTCCTTGCCAATCTGGATGCCCTTTATTTCTTTGTCTAGCCTAATTGCTCTGGCTAGGACCTCTAGCACAATGTTGAATAAGAGCGGTGATAAAGGGCATCCTTGTCTGGTTCCCGTTCTCAAGGGAAATGCTTGCAGGTTCTCTCCATTTAGAGTGATATTGGCTGTTGGCTTTGCATAGATGCCCTTTATTATGTTGAGGAATTTTCCTTCAATTCCTACTTTGGTGAGAGTTTTTATCATAAATGGGTGTTGGACTTTGCCAAATGCCTTTTCTGCATCAATTGATAAGATCATGTGGTTTTGGTCTTTTGTTTTATTTATATGGTGGATTACATTAATGGTTTTTCTAATATTAAACCAGCCTTGCATACCTAGTATAAATCCCACTTGGTCAGGGTGGATTAATTTTTTGATATGTTGTTGAATTCTATTGGCTAGAATTTTGTTGAGGATTTTTGCATCTATGTTCATGAGGGATATAGGTCTGTAATTTTCTTTTTTTGTGATGTCTTTACCTGGTTTTGGTATCAGGGAAATGGTGGCTTCATAGAATGAGTTAGGTAGTATTCCGTCCTTTTCTATGCTTTGAAATTCCTTTAGTAGTAGTGGTGTTAACTCTTCTCTGAAAGTTTGGTAGAACTCTGCAGTAAAGCCACCCGGGCCAGGGCTTTTTTTTTGTTGGGAGTTTTTTGACTGCCGTTTCAATCTCTTTTGTTATGCGTCTATTTAGTCGTTCTACTTCTGATTGTGTTAGTTTAGGTAGGTAGTGTTTTTCCAGGAATTCATCCATTTCTTCTAGGTTTGCAAATTTGTTAGAGTACAATTTTTCATAATAATCTGATATGATTCTTTTAATTTCAGTTGGTTCTGTTGTGATGTGGCCCATCTCGTTTCTTATTCGGGTTATTTGTTTCCTTTCGTGTATTTGTTTAGTCAGTCTGGCCAATGGCTTATCAATTTTGTAAATTTTTTCAAAGAACAAGCTTTTGGCTTTGTTAATTCTTTCAATTTTTTTTTCTAATTCATTTATTTCAGCTCTAATTTTTATTATTTGTTTTCTTCTGGTGCCTGATGGGTTCTTTTGTTGCTCGCTTTCTATTTCTTCAAGTTGTCGGGACAGTTCTCTGATTTTGGCTCTTTCTTCTTTTTGTATGTGTGCATTTATTGATATAAATTGGCCTCTGAGCACTGCTTTTGCTGTGTCCCAGAGGTTTTGATAGGAAGTATTTTCATTCTCGTTGCATTCTATGAATTTCCTTATTCCCTCCTTGATGTCTTCTATAACCCAGTCTTTTTTCAGGAGGGTTTTGTTCAGTTTCCAAGTATTTGATTTCTTTTCCCTATTTTTTCTGTTATTGATTTCCACTTTTATGGCCTTGTGGTCTGAGAAGATACTTTGTAATATATATTTTGATGTTTTGGATTCTGCAAAGGTTTGTTTTTTGACCTAATATGTGGTCTATTCTAGAGAATGTTCCATGTGCGCTAGAAAAAAAAAAGTATACTTTGCAGCAGTTGGGTGGAGAGTTCTGTATAAGTCAATGAGGTCAAGTTGGTTGATTATTGTAAGTAGGTCTTCTGTGTCTCTATTGAGCTTCTTACTGGATGTCCTGTCCTTCTCCGAAAGTGGTGTGTTGAAGTCTCCTACTATAATTGTGGAGGTGTCCTTCTCACTTTTCAGTTCTGTTAAAATTTGATTTATGTATCTTGCAGCCCTGTCATTGGGTTCATAAATATTTAAAATGGTTATATCTTCCTGGTCAGTTGTCTCTTTTATCGTTATGTAGTGTCCTTCTTTATCCTTTGTGGTGGATTTACGTTTAAAGTCTGTTTTCTCAGAAATTAATATTGCTACTCCTCTTCTTTTTTGCTTATTGTTTGCTTGATAATTTTTTTTCCATCCCTTGAGTTTTAGTTTGTCTGTGTCTCTAAGTCTAAGGTGTGTCTCTTATAGGCAGCATATAGACGGATCATGTTTCTTTATCCAGTCTGAGACTCTCTGTCTCTTTATTGGTGCATTTAGTCCATTTACATTCAGCGTAATTTTTTTTTATGTGTTTAGTGTTGTCATTTTGATGCCTTTTTATGTGTGTTGTTGACAATTTCAAATTTCCACTTACTTTTTTGTGCTGAGACGTTTTTCTTTGTAAATTGTGTGTTCCTCATTTTCATAGTTTTTGACTTTATGTTTGTTGAGTCGTTACGTTTTTCTTGGTTTTTATTTTGAGTTATGGAGTTGTTATACCTCTTTGTGGTTACCTTAATATTTACCCCTATTTTTCTAAGTAAAAACCTAACTTGTATTGTCCTATATCGCCTTGTATCCCTCTCCATATGGCAGTTCTGTGCCACCTGTATTTAGTCCCTCTTTTTGATTATTGTGATCTTTTACATATTGACTTCAATGGTTCCCGGTTTTGAGCTTTTTTTTTTTTTAATTAATCTTAATTTGTTTTTGTGATTTCCCTATTTGAGTTGATATCAGGATGTTCTGTTCTGTGACCTTGTGTTGTGCTGGTATCTGATATTATTGGTTTTCTGACCAAACAACTTCCTTTAGTATTTCTTGTAGCTTTGGTTTGGTGTTTGCAAATTCTCTAAGCTTGTGTTTATCTGTAAATATCTTAATTTCACCTTCATATTTGAGAGCGAGTTTTGCTGGATATATGATCCTTGGCTGGCAGTTTTTCTCCTTCAGTGTTCTGTATATGTCATCCCATTGCCTTCTTGCCTGCATGGTTTCTGCTGAGTAGTCTGAACTTATTGATTCTCCCTTGTAGGAGACCTTTCTTTTATCCCTGGCTGCTTTTAAAATTTTCTCTTTATCTTTGGTTTTGGCAAGTTTGATGATATGTCTTGGTGTTTTTCTTTTTGGATTATCTTAAATGGGGTTCGATGAGCATCTTGCATAGATATCCTTTTGTCTTTCATGATATCAGGGAAGTTTTCTGTCAGCAAGTCTTCAACTATTCTCTCTGTGTTTTCTGTCCTCCCTCCCTGTTCTGGGACTCCAATCACACGCAAGTTATCCTTCTTGATAGAGTCCCACATGATTCTTAGGGTTTCTTCATTTTTTTAAATTCTTTTATCTGATTTTTTTTCAGCTATGTTGGTGTTAATTCCCTGGTCCTCCAGATTTCCCAGTCTGCATTCTAATTGCCCGAGTCTGCTCCTCTGACTTCCTATTGCGTTGTCTAATTCTGTAATTTTATTGTTAATCTTTTGGATTTCTGAATGCTGTCTCTCTATGGATTCTTACAACTTATTAATTTTTCCACTATGTTCTTGAATAATCTTTTTAAGTTCTTCAACTCTTTTATCAGTGTGTTCCTTGGCTTTTTCTGCAGATTGCCTTATTTCATTTCTGAGGTCATCCCTAATGTCTCGAAGCATTCTGTAAATTAGTTTTTTATATTCTGTATCTGATAATTCCAGGATTGTACCTTCATTTGGGAAAGATTTTGATTCTTTTGTTTGGGAGGTTGTAGAAGCAGTCATGGTCTGCTTCTTTATGTGGTTTGATATTGACTGCTGTCTCTGAGCCATCACTAAGATATTGTAGTGATTTATTCTGTATTTGCTCACTGAGTCTTATCTTGTTTTGTCTTTCAATATACGTGGATGGGCTACTAGATTGTGCTGTCTTGATTGTTGTAGCCTTTGACTTACTTATGACCTATTACCAGCTGGTTTGGGCTGTTACCAGATGTATATGCCTGAGTCCACCAGATATATATGCCTGAGTCCATTCACTATTCTTGAGTAGAATCTGATTTTGGGTCATCAAGTGTGTGATGCACCCTATCACCCATCCACCTTGAGAAGTAGTGTTGATAGTTGTGTGCACCAGATTCTAGTAGCAGCTGGGGTTCACACTCCAGGGGGGGCAGGATGCTGACAGGCTTCCCCCAAGTGTCAGTGAGGTAGGTGTGTCTCTATTCCTAAAGCACTTCGGTGGGTGGGCTCTGCAGCTGTACCTTAGGCCCCCAATGCAAGTACCTCTACAGATTGGTAGGTGTCACCCTCCTTAGACCCCTAAGGCAGGAGGCTAGGTGGTCTGGGGGGAGCTTCAGCCCTCAGTTCCCTGTTGTGGGTCAGTGAGGGCTCTGTTGAATAAGCAGAGATATCAGACCTGAGAAACTTTTCTTTCCAGTAAATCCGCTAAAAAAAATGCAGTCAGATCCCTATCAGGAATGCCTTTGCATTATAATAGCCACCTTGTTCCCTGTAGGGTTGAAAGGGGGAGACTGTGGATCACATATGCTTGGCTGGAGCTGGTTCTGTGTTTTTAGTCCTATTAAGGAAGGATTTTTGGTCCCTGGGTTTTTTGTGGTTGCTTCTCTCAGGCCGGAAGAATGGGTTAGGAAAAGCCCCCCCAAAAAGGAAAAGAAAAACCGTGGAGCCGTTCTCCATCTGGCTCCAGAAATTCCAATGTTAATGAAGCCGCCTGGGAAGGGGAGGGAGGGTTCAGAAAAACAGGAGAGAGTAGCACCCCGGGATATAGACAAAGTTACTTATCTTGCTTGGGATAACTATTTTATCAGAGATTCCCGAGGGGCGTGTCGCCTATGTGTGCTGGCTGGGTAGAGATTGACAAAGCCCAGCACCAAGGTTCCCCGGCTGGGACGCTGCACTCCTGGCTCCAAAACCAGGCGCTGCCTCCTGGAGACTTCTCCTACCGCCAGCCGCGCCGCCCGCGCAGACTGGGTGGGCCCCCTCCCTCGGTCAGTTCAGGGGTGTAGGGCTGTGCCCCATGTTTGCACAGTCACAAGATGTGGTGCTCAGCTCCCCTGCGCCCAGTCCGAAGCCCGGCGCCAAGGTTCCCTGGCTGGGACACTGCACTCTCAGCTCCAAAACCAGTTGCTGCCTCCCGGTGACTTCTCCTCCCGCCGGCCGCGTCGCCACACCGCCCTCACTGACCGGCTGGGCCCCCTCCCGAGGTCAGTTCAGGGGGGTAGGGCTGAGCCCCGTGTTTGTGCCATCACAGGATGTTGTGTTCAGCTCCCCTGTGCCCAGTCCTAAGCCCTGTGCCAAGGTTACCTGACTGGGACGCTGGCTGCAGGCTCCGAAAACAGTCTCTGCTTCCCCGTAGTTGTTTGTTCTCCGTCTCTGTCACTCAGGTCAACTCTTTAAATCTGTGTTTGTTGGTCAGGGTTCGTAGATTGTCATGCATGTGATTGATTCACTTGTTTTTCTGAGTTTTTTGTTGCAAGAGGAGTCCGAGGCAGCGTCTACCTAGTCAGCCATCTTGGCCCTCTGGCCGGATTGCTACTTTTTAATGGAAAATAAGTCACATTCTAAACAGAGATGTTAGCATTATTTGGAAAGCACTCAGTAATTGTAGCCTAGTGTTTTCCCCAGAAACCCTGGTGGCATAGTGGTTAACTACTACTGCTGCTAACCAAAACGTCAGCTGTTGGAATCCACCAGGCACTCCTTGGAAACTCTATGGTGCAATTCTACTCAGTCCTATAGGGTTGCTCTAAGTTGGAATCAACTCGACAGCAATTTTTTTTTTTAGTGTTTTCTCAACAAGTATAATTTATATATATAAATGCTCATCTGCTAACCAAAAAATTGGTAGTTTGAACCCACCAGCGTCTTTGCAGGTTTGCTCCCATAAATATTACAGCCTTGGAAACCCTATGGGGCAGTTCTACTCTGTCCTGTAGGGTCACTATGAGTCAGAATTGCCTCGACTGCAGTGGGTTTGGTTTTGGTTTTCAAAGTTTTGGGGTCTTAAACACGGTCTCAGTAAAATAAAAGCATCAGACTAGAAACACATGAATATGATTTATAATTTTTAATTTCTATGATTTTATAAAGCACACCAAGTATATGACAAACATAACTAATTGATTTGAAATCATAGCGATCACATCCGTTTATATAACACTTTCCAATGTATAAAATCATTCTTAATGCAATCTATAAAGTATTGTTTACATACATTACTTAATTTAATTCTTATAACCTTAAATAACACTCAAGCTAATAAAACAAAAAACAAACAATAGTAGTCCTACTTAGAGATTAGTAAAGTAAGACATGAGAGGTCAAGGGATTCTCAAATCCCCATAGCTTCTCTACATACCCAAGCAAAAAAAACCCCAGGACTTCTGACACTTTTGGTAGTAATCATACTACTTTGATGCAAAACTATGTTTACACAAAAAATATGGGAAAAAATGACCACAATTTTAACAACTTAAATCTTGTGCCTTTGACTCCATGGTAACAAAGGGGAAAGGGTAGAACTGAGTCATAGAAACTGATAAAATACTCTGAAACTTTAAACTATTATAAAATTGTTTAGTATTCTATTTACAGCACCACTTGTCATCATTGCTAGGTGCTGTTGAGTTGATTCCAACTCATGGTGATCCCCTGTGTGCAGAGTAGAACTGCTCCATAGGGTTTTTAAGGCCGTGAACTTTCAGAAGCAGATCCTCAAGCCTGTCCTTCATGGTGCCTGTGGGTGGGTTCAAAACACCAAACTTTGGGGTAGTAGTCCAACGCTTAAATGTTTGTGCCACCCAGCGACTCCTTTAGCACTACTTAATGAATCGTTTAATAGTAGTTATTTAAGCATTGAATTTCTGTTGTGATTAAGGTCAGCGGTAGTCCCTCTAGGTTTCCTAGAAAAGCGCCACTGTGACAAACTTCCAGGGAGTGAAGAGTGAAAAATAGTTATGAACAAAAAATAGAAGTTAATCAACAACATCAAAAATACTCATAAATTTCCCAAGTGATGTATCTGGTGAAAAGTGTCTAAAGGGAAATAATAGTCTTAAGGAAAATCAGCTTTCTACAAAATAAATAAATAAATAAATAACCTTTCTGCAGGATGATTTTAATACTTTTTGCTATATATGAAAAATTCAACTGTGAAGGTCCATCCATGATATGAGACAATTTTTGTGTATGTTGTTTGTTGTTAGGTGCCACTGAGTCTATTCTAACTCATAGCAACCCCATGTGAAAGATTAGAACTGCCCCATACAGTTTCCTAGGCTGTAATCTTTATGGTAGCAGATTGCCAGGTATTTCTCACCCAGAGCTGCTGGGTGTATTCCAACCACCAACATTTTGGTAAGCAGCAGAGTGCTTAACCATTGCACCACCAGGGATCCAAATTGCATATAGAACTAATTATTTCATTCTTTTTTATTGTATCTCCTGATAGAAATCCTGGTGGTGTAGTGGTTAAGACCTATAACTGCTAACCAAAAGGTCAGCAGTTCAAATCCACCAGGTGGTCCTTGGAAACTCTATGGGGCAGTTCTACTCCGTCCTATAGGCTTGCTATGAGTCAGAATCGACTCGATGGCAATGGGTTTTTTTTTTTTTTTAAAATTGTGCTTTAAGTGAAAGTTTACAAATCAAGTCGGTCTCTCATACAAAAACTTGTACACACCTTGCTATGTACTCCTAGCTGCTCTCCTACTGAGACAACACACTCCTTCTCTCCACCCTGTATTCCCGTGTCCATTCAACCAGTTCCTGTCCCCCTCTATCTTTTCATCTCACTTCCAGACAGAAGTTGCCCACGGTCTCATGTGTCTACTTGAGCCAAGAAACTCACTTCTTCTCAGTATCATTTTCTGTCTTATAGTACACTCCAATCCCTGTGTGAAGGGTTGGCTTCGGATATGGTTCCAGTTTTGGCCTAACAGAGGGTCCTCTGGTCTCAGTCAGACCATGAAGTCTGGTCTTTTTATGAGAATTTGAGATCTGCATCCCACTGTTCTCCTGCTCTGTCAGGGATTCTCTGTTGTATTCCCTGTCAGGGTGGTCAGCAGTGGAAGCCAGGCACCATCTGGTTCTTCCAGCCTCAGGCTGATGTAGTTTCTGGTTTATGTGGCCCGTTCTATCTCTTGGACTCATATTTACCTTGTGTCTTTGGTGTTCTTCATTCTCCTTTGGTCCAGGTGGGTTGAGGCCAATTGATGCATCTTAAATGCCCTCTTACTAGCATTTAAGACCCCAGATGCCACTTACCAAAGTGGGATGCAGAACATGTTCTTAATGTATTTTGTTATACCAGTTGACCTAGATGTCCCCTGAAACCATGGTCCCCAGACTCCGTACCTGCTATTCTGGCCTGCGAAGCATTCAGTTGTATTCAGGAAGCTTCTTTACTTTTGGTTTAGTCCAGTTGTGCTGAGCTGCCTTGTATTGTATGTTGTCTTTCCCTTCACCTAAAATAATTCTTGCCTGCTATCTGATTAGTGAATGCCCTCTCCCTCCCCACCCTCGCAACTATCAAAGAATATTTTCTTCTGTGTTTAAGCCTTTTCTTGAGTTCTTATAATAGAGGTCTCATACAATATTTGTCCTTTTGTAGCTGACTAATTTCACTCAGCATAATGCCTTCCAGATTCCTCCATGTTAGGAGATGTTTCACAGATTCATCATTGTTCTTAGTAGTTGCGTAGTATTCCATTGTGTGAATATACCATAATTTATTTATCCATTCATCTGCTGATGGACACCTTGGCTGCTTCCATCTTTTGGCTATTGTAAACAGTGCTGCAATGAACATGGGTGTGCATATATCTGTTTGTGTGATGGCTCTTATTTCTCTAGGATATATTTCAAGGAGTGGAATAGCTGGACGGTAGTTCTATTTCCAGCTTTTAAGGAAGTGCCAAATCATTTTCCAAAGTGGTTGTACTATTTTACATTCCCACCAGCAGTATACAAGTGTTCCAGTCACTCCACAACCTCTCCAACATTTATTATTTTGTATTTTTTGAAGTAATGCCAGACTTATTGGGGTAAGATGATATCTCATTGTAGTTTTGATTTACATTTTTCTAATGACTAGTGATCATGAGCATTTTGTCACCTGTCTGTTAGCCACCTGAATGTCTTCTTTGGTGAATTGTTGGAGTGAGATGGAATCTCATTGCAGTTTTGATTTGCTTTTCTCTCATAGCTAATGATTGTGAGCATTTCCTCATGTATCTGTTAGCTACCTGAATGTCTTCTTTAGTGAAGTGCCTCTTCATATCCTTTGCCCATTTATTAATTGGGTTATTTGTCTTTTTGTTGTTGAGTTTTTGCAGTATCATGTAGACTTTAGAGATCAGACACTGATCAGATTCGTCATAGCCAAAAACTTTTTCCGAGTGTGTAAGTGATCTTTTTACTCTTTTGGTGAAGTCTTTGGATGAGCATAAGTGTTTGATTTTTAGGAGCTCCCAGTTATCTAGTTTCTCTTCAGCTGTTTGTGCATTGTTAGTAATGTTTAGTATACTGTTTATGCCATGTATTAGGGCTCCTAGTCTTGTCCCTGTTTTTTTATTCCATGATCTTTATCATTTCAGATTTTATACTTAGGTCTTTGATCCATTTTGAGTTAGTTTTTGTGCATGGTGTGAGGTATGGGTCTTGTTTCTTTTCTTTTTTTTTTTTTTTGCAGATAGATATCCAGTTATGCCGGCACCATTTGTTAAAGAGACTGTCTTTTTCCCATTTAACAGACCTGGGGGCTTTGTCAAATACCAGCTGCTTATATGTGGATGGATGGATGCCTGGATTCTCAATTCTATTCCTTTGGTCTATGTATCTGTTGTACCAGTACCAGACTATTTTGACAACTGTGGCTGTATGATATGTGCTAAAATCAAGTAGTGTGAGGCCTCCCACTTTGTTTTTCTTTTTCAGTAATGCTTTTCTTATGCGGGGCTTCTTTCCTTTTCATATGAAGTTGGTGATTTGTTTCTCCATCTAATTAAAAAATGTCATTGGTATTTGGATTGAGTTTGCATTATATCTATAGATCATTTTGGGTAGAATAGATATTTTTACAGTGTTGAGTCTTCCTATCCATGAGCAAGGTACATTTTTCCACTTATGTAGGTCTCTTTTGGTTTCTTGCAGTAGTATCTTGTAATATTTAGATGTGCTGGATTCTGTTAAGGCTTAATTTATGGTCTGATGTGTGCTCTATTCTAGAGAATGTTCCATGTGCCTTGGAAAGGCAAGTATACTTGTCTGCTGTTGGGTGGAGTGTTCTGTATATGTCTATGAGGTCAAGTTGGTTGATTGTGGCATTTAGGTCTTTTGTGCCTTTATTGAGTTTCTTTCTGGATGTTTTTTCCTTACCAAAAGTGGTGTGTTAAAGTTTCCTACTATTATTGTGGAGCTGCCTATCTCTTTTTTTAATGCTGTTAGAGTTTGTTTTATGTATCTTCAAGCCCTGTCATTGAGTGTGTAAATATTTAATATGGTAATATCCTCCTGCTATATTGTCCCTTTAATCATTATATAGTGTCCTTCCTTATCCTTTGTGATGAATTTAACTTCAAAGTCTATTTTGTCAGAAATCAGTATTGTCACTCCTGCTCTTTCCATCCTTTGAGTTTTAGTTTGCTTGTGTCTTTAACTCTAAGGTGTGTTTCTTGTAGGCAGCATGTAAACGGATTGTGTTTTTTTATTCATTCTGCCACTCTCTGTCTTTTTATTGGTGTATTTAGTCCATTTACATTCAGCATAACTATGGATAGGTATGAGTATAGTGCTGTCATTTTGATGTCTTTTTTTGTGTGTGTTGTCAGTTTCTTTTTTCCCTCTTAATTTTTTTGTTCTGAGTAGTTTTTCTTTATAAATTGTCTTTTCTTCGTTTTCATTGTTGTTGATTTTGTTTTTGCTGAGTCTTTATGTTTTTCTTGTACTTTATTTTGATGTGCAGGATGGTTAGTTTTCTTTGTGGTTACCTTACTATTAACCCCTATTTTTTTAAGTTTAAACTAAACTTTTATCTCTCTATATCACCTTGACTTCCTCTCCAAGTGAAATATCTATGACTACATTTTTTGGTCCCTCTTTATTGATTCAATGTTGACATCTTTTAGGTATTGATGTCTCTGTTTTCCTGTTTTGAGTGTTTTTTTTAATCTTGATTTATTTTTGTGATTTCTCTATCTGGTTTGATATCTGGTTTCTCTGTCCTGTGTTCTAGTCTTGGGTGGTTATCTGATGTTACTGATTTTCTAACCAGAGAACTTCCTTTAGTATTTCTTGTAGTTTTGGTTTTGTTTTTTGCAAATTCCCTAAACTTCTGTTTATCTGGAAATGTCCTAATTTCGCCTTCATATTTGAGAGACAGTTTTGCTGGATATATGTTCTTGGCTGGAATTTTTTTTTCCTTCAAGGCTTTATATATGTCATCCCATTGCCTTTTTGCCTGCATGGTTTCTGCTGAGTAGTCCGAGCTTATTCTTACCGACTCTCCTTTATAGGTGACTTTTCGTTTATCCCTAGCTGCTCTTAAAATTCTCTCTTTATTTTTGGTTTTGGCAAGTTTGATTATAATATATCTTTGTGACTTTCTTTTGGAATCTACCTTGTATGGGGTTCGGTGAGCATCTTGGACATCTTTTCATCTTTCCCTATATCAGGGAAGTTTTCTGCCAACAGGTCTTCTATGATTCTCTCTGTATTTCCTGTCCCTTCACCAGCCCCATTCTGATGCTCCAATCACTCGTAGGTTATTTCTCTTGATAGAGTCCCACATAATTCTTAGGGTTTCTTCATTTTTTTAAATTCTTTTATCAGATTTTTCTTCGAATATATTGATGCCAAGTGTTTTATTTTAGTCTCACTGATTCTGACGTCCATTTCCTCAATTCTGCTCCTCTTTCTATTGTGTTGTCTAATCCTGAAATTTTATTGTTAATTTTCTGAATTTCTGATTGCTCTCTCTCTATGGATTCTTGCAGCCTATTAAATTTTTCATTATGCTCATGTCTAATCTGCTTTAGTTGCTCTAATGCTTTGTCTGTGTGTTCCTTGGCTTGTTCTGCATTTTGCCTGATCTCTTGAAGAGTTCTGTATATTAATCTTTTGTATTCTACCTCTGGTAATTCTAGGAAATTTTCTTCATCTGGAAGATTTCTTGATTCTTTGTTTTGGGAGCTTTCTGAAGCCATCGTGGTGTGCCTGTTTATGTGACTTGATATTGACTGCTGTCTCTGAGCCATCGATGTTATTGTATTTATTTATTTTATGTTTGCTTACTGTGTTGCAGCTTCTTGTTTTGTTATGTCCAGTTAGGCTGCTCAAGTGAGCTAGTTTGATTATTGGCAGCTTTGAAGCTCTAATGTCCTGTCTCCAGTTGGTTAGAGCTGTTACTAGGTATGTGAGCCCAGGAGTCCATTCACTTTTCTTGTATGGTTTCAGTTCAGGTGTCCGGATAGCCACAAAGTGTGTGGTGCAGGCTCTCACCGACAGTCCTAGACAAGCAGGGGTAATTGGTATAGGCACAGGTACCTGGGTGCAGTAGGGGGGTCATGTGCTGAGCAAGGCAGGGGGCTGACAACTGTCCCTCAGTTTCTGTGAGGAAAGCATGTCCCTGTTTCCTAGAGTGCATAGGTGGGTGGGTTTTGCAGCCAGACTACTGGCACCCAGTGCTGTTGGCTGTAAGGACTGGGAGGCACCATGTATTCTCAGACCCCTGTTGTAATTAGTAAGTGTTGTGGGTACAGCCACCTGCCCTCAGGCCCCTGATGTGGGTAGGTGAAGACCCTGCCTAATAGGCAGAATAATGTCAATTGTCACAGTTTTGCCTCTCCACCATGTAACTGAAACAGTTGAAGTTAGATTTCAGGTACATACCTTGGTGTACTGTGCTAATGAAGGCCTATGCTGTTGAAATGGGTCCATACAGGTCTATGCACATGTGAAAGGTATTCAAAGTCTTTGGACCCCTTATGCCTGTGCCTAGGAAAAGTTGCTGTTTCTGCCCTGAGTTCCCAGTTTAGGGGAGCCATCAGATTATTTTTTACTTGCTTGTTAATTTGTTCCCTCTCAAAGCCAGGAGAATGGCTCAGGGTGACTGCAGGGTCCTTCTTCTGGCCCAGGGGATGCAGCCAACTGGCATCCAGTGCAGATCCAGAAGGGAGCAGGTATCTGGGTGAGAGGTGTTTTCCGAAGGGGTAGTTTTGGACCACGGTAGGTTAAATGTGGGTACTTATCATTTGCCGATTGTTCTGGAGGGTTGAACAGTCTCTCCACTGTTCGGCCTCCCCTGATGTGGAAAACTTGTCCTGAACATCTCTGCTTGCCTCACCGTGCTTGCAACAGCAGTGGAATCAGCCTGTGGGGTGTTCGTTCCTGCCAAGTCGGGTCTGGCATCTCCTTGCTTCTTCCAAACCATTTCTCCCTCCCCCTGCTGCTCAGTCTGATTCCTCAACTTTCAGGGCTCTTAGCTTGTCATACATAATCGATTCATTTGTTTTTTTTGGGGGGGGAGTCTTTGTTGTAAAAGGGACCACAGAAAGCATCTGACTACTCTGTCATCTTGGCCCTGCCCGCTGGTTTTTGTTTTCTTTATGTTGAAGGGTAATTCAAGCTGAATGCTGTAGTCCTTGACTGTCATCAGTAAGTGCTTCAAGTCCTCTTCACTTTCAGTAGGCAAGGTTGTGTCACCTGCACAACAGAGGTTGTTAATGAGCCTGCCTCCAATCTTGATGCCCCATTTTTTTCATACAGTACAGTTTCTAGGATTATTTGCTTAGCATACAGATTAAATAAATGTGGTGAAAGGATACAACCCTGACTAACACCTTTCCTCATTTTTAACCAAGTAGTATTCACTCGTTCTGTTGTAATGACTGCATCTTGTTCTATGTACAGGTTTTGCATGAGCACAATTAAGTGCTCTGTAATTCCCATTGTTTGAAATTTTATCCACAATTTGTTATGATCCACACAGTCAAAAGCTTTTGCATAATCAATAAACTACAGGTAAACATCTTTCTGGTATTCTCTACTCTCAGCCAAGATCCATCTGACATCATCAATGATATCCCTCGTTCCATGTCCTCTTCTTGAATTTCTGGCAGTTCCCTGTGGATGTACTGATGCAGCTGTTTTTGAATTATCTTTAGCAAAATTTCATTTGCTTATGATATTAATGATATTGTTCAATAATTTCCTTATTCTGTTGGATAACTTTTCTTTGGAATGGGCACAAATATGGATATCTTCCAGAAGGTTGTCTAGGTAGCTGTCTTCCAAATTTCTTGACATACACAAGAGAGGGCTTTCAGCATTGTATCCATTTGTTGAAACATCTCACTTCGTGGTTGTTATGGACTGAATTTGCCCCCCAAAATGTTTGTCAATTTGACTTGTCCATGATTGCCAGTATCGTGTGATTGTCCACCATTTTATCATCTGATCTGATTTTCCTATGTGTCATAAATCCTACCTCTATGATGTTAACAGGTGAAATTAGTGTCAGTTATGTTAATGAGTCAAGACTCAATCTACAAGATTAGGTTGTGTCTTAAGTCAATATCTTTTGAGATATAAAAGAAAGAAGAAAGCAGAGAGACATGGTACCTTCATACCACCAAGAATGCAGTGCTGGGAGCAGAGCACATCCTTTGGACCTGGCATCCCTGTGCCTGTGCAGCTATTAGATCAGGGAAAGATTGATGCCAAAGACTTTCTCTCAGAGCCGACAAAGAGAGAAAGCCTTCCCTTGGAGCTCGTGCCCTGAACTTGGACTTCTAGCCTGCTAGACTGAGAGAATAAATTTCTCTTTGTTAAAGCCATCCACTTGTGGTATTTTTGTTACTGCAACGCTAGATAATTAAGACAGTATTCTGTCAATTCTTGTAGACTTGTTTTCTGGCCAATGCTTTCAGTGCAGCCTGGACTTCCTCCTTCAATACCATTGGTCTCAATCATATGCAACTTCCTGAAATGGCTGAATGTTGATCAATTCTTTTTGGTACAGTGATTTCCATCTTCTTTTGATGTTTCCTGCATCATTCATTATTTGGTCCATACAGTCCTTCAATACTGCAACTTGAGACTTGAAATTTTTCTTCAGTTCTTTCTGCTTGAGAAATTCTGAGTGTGTTCTTCCCTTTTGGTTTTCTAACTCTAGGTCTTTGCACAGTTCATTATAATACTTTACTTTGTCTTCTTGAGCCACACTTTGAAATTTTCTATTAGTCTCTTTTGCTTCATTATTTCTTCCTGCCACTTTAGCTATTCTATATTTAAGAGCAAGTTTCAGAGTCTCTTCTCATATCCATTTTCATCTTTTCTTTCTTTCCTGCCTTTTTTTTTTTTTTACTGACCTTTTGCTTTCTTCATGTATGATGTCCTTGATGTCATCCTGCAAGTCATCTGGTCTTCTGTAATTAATGTTCAATGAGTCATATCTATTTCTGAGATGGCCTCTAAATTCAGGTGGGATTTACTCAAGGTTGTACATTAACTTTCATGGACTTGTTTTAATTTTCTTCAGCTTTAACTTCAACTCGCATATGAGCATTTGATGATCTGTTCTGCAGTCGGGCTCTGGCCTTGTTCTGACTGATGATATTGAGCTTCTCCATCATCTCTTTCCACACAGTGTAGTTGATTTGATTCCTGTGTATTCCATCTGGTGAGGTCACCATTTATGTTGTTGTAAAAAGAGATTTTGAATAATAGGTCATTGGTCTTGCAAAATTCTTTCATGTGATCTTTGGTGTCTTTTTTATCACCAAGACCATATTTTCCAACTACTGATCCTTCTTCTTTATTTCCAACCTTTGCACTCCAATTACCAGTAATTATCACTGCCTGTTGATATGTTGGTAAAAATCTTCAATTTCTTCATCTTTGACATTAGTGGTTTGTGCATAAATTTGAATAATTCTCGTATCAGCTGGTCTTCTTTGTAGGTGTATGGATATTGTCCTATCACTGACAGCATTGTACTTCAGAATAGATCTTGAAATTTTTTTTTTTTTTTGGATGATGAACGTGACACCGTCCCTCTTTAATTTGCCATTGTTGGCATAGTAGACTATGTGATTGTCGGATTCAAAAAGGCCAGTCCATTTCAGCTCACTAATACCCGTGACCCTGCTGGTATTTGAATACTGGTGGCATAGCCTCCAGTATCACAGCAACACTCACGCCACCACAGTATGACAAACAGATGAGTGGTGAAATCTTCCTATAGAAGTCTTTAGTAATGTTCCCTTAAATGCCTGTATTTGACTACACACATTGACCTGGAAGTTTTGCAAATGTTTATCAGATTAGAAAGGAGATATTAAAGCATGTATGCGTGTCTCTGTGTGTGTGTGTGTGTGTCCACATTTTCCTATACTTTCTGTAGCAGACCTGTTGGCTGTCTACCCAAGACCCATTTCCCTCTTTCTCTTCCTAAAAGGTATCAGGTGAAAATTTCTGGATCTTAGAGAAAATGGGTACATGATTGGATTAGAAGAGGGCATATGATCCAGTTCTGTTCAATAAAATATAAAAAGAAATTTGCTAGTTGGTGGAGCACTTTTGACAAATCATTTCCTTCCTGATATGAGATTGGCATGGGATAAAAAATTCTGCTCCATGCCATCCCTTCTTCCCTGCCTTTGAGCACAGTTGCATTAGGATGTAATGCATAGAGCCTTTGTGACCATACTATGGGTGTGAGAGGAAATCCAAGGAATTACAAAACGACTATCCAAATCCCTGATCTCATTGAGATACCAAACCAGTGCCAACATCTTATTCTCTGATTTCTTATTATTTGGGAAAATAATATCTTACTTAAACCATCATGAATGGCATTCTGGCTCTTATAGGCATCACAATCCTAACTCACACCCACTTCTAGCCTTTTATTTATTACTCTACCCTCTTATATATAAAGAGTATTTAAGGTTACCAAAGTAAAGAGCCAAAAATGTGTAAACATAGATCCCCTGGAGTTTTAATGAGGGAAAGCATTTGTGGTAAGAGTAAAAAGAGAACCAAGATGTTGAAGGGAAAGAACTGTAAGTAATCAAAAGTGGAAGTGGGCTGAGAGTGTGTCAAGGGTAGAGACTAGAATGGAGAATGTTTAATGCATTGCTATAAATTTTTTTTTTTTTATTAAGCTGTATCTACAATGTTATTTAATAAAGAATTGCAGGGATAATATTCTGTTAGGATACCTTGGTACCAGCATAGTTTTTACTGCATCTGCTCTGAGTAGTTGGTGCTTAGGCTGTGCTGTATGCTAACTATGTTGAATATCACCAATAGTGTGTGATAAATAATGATGAAATTGAACTATGAAAGGTCCAACCCAAAGCCTTTACTACACAGTTCGGCCATGAAAGAAAACCCCAAATTCAAAGAGTAATAACACTTGTTATTGCTTGCTTTATTGCCAGTTCCTCATCATTTGGGAAATATGTTTCTGCTATTATAAAGCAATCTACAACAAATTTCTCTAAAAAGTTAAGTTTAAATAAAGTAAGTGAGGTAAACTCAAACCACAATTACAGCATACACTCTTTCCCCCATTTCAAGTTTGAATTAGCAAATATAACATTGGCAAACTGACTTTACAAATTATTTCTAGTCTCCAACAAATCATTAAGCAATTTTTTTTTCAGAACCAGAGTGGCATGTATAGTTTGGTTTGATATTCAACAAATATATATTGTACATACTTTTGTTCCAGTTCTTTCTGTCTTCTTGACCTACATCACAACATACTAGTTCAAAATTATCATTAATACAGTCATTAGAAACAGCAATGAAAACTGATTCCATTAAACATAGAAAAGCAATTATGATCTCAATATCTTATTTTAATCGTTCTAGCATAGTTCTCACACTTCATACTGTATAAAATCTTGTCTTCATAGGACTGTTATATACTTAATAAATTGGTCATTTTAAGCAGAAAATTATGGTAAATATAAATGTTATATTAATACTGAACATGTTAATGATTTTTTAGAAAATGCATTTCAAATAAATTTAATATACTTTAGCAGCTAATGCTGTTCTAGTCTGTCAAAATGTATCCCAAAAAAGTAGGGTCAGTATGTGGTAATGCTATGTTCAGATAGCTAATTTAACATTGTTATTTGAATATTTCTTTTTCTTTTAGAATATACATCACACAGACTGTTATTAACTGCCACATGGACATTAAAAAATGCAGAAATAATTGTTAGGTGAACTCACTTGGGTTATTTTCTTTAAAACACTCCTAAATTGAATCATATAATAGATTTTTTTAACACTAGTAAAGTTTTAAAAACCCAACGTACTTGTTAAGTATAAAATGAACAATACCTCCAATACATGGAAATTTTACAATGACACTTTAGTACATCACATATCTAAATTGCTTCATAAAGTAATCCAATCCCTAGTTAATACCCCCTCCATACCATATAACTATGTCTTCAATATATGATTTTTTTTTGTTTGGTGATATTTCCCTGTGAAGTATGAGCAGCAGTATGGGTAGACTGAAAGATCTAAATTCTACTTTTCTTTTTCCATAAAAGTAGATTTCTTTCCTTATAATTAATCTATTAATCATTTTACTTTGCAAAAGAAAGATTAGCTGAAAAGGAAATGCATACTTGGGACTTGATAACAAATCAAACTGGCAGGAAGTCATGTAAACCACTCTTTATCAGTGCTCCACTCCAACCAAGGCCCAGCTAAACTCTCTCAATTGTTTGCCACTAACCTTGTGCCCTCACAAAACAGCCTGCCGTATCCTAAACTGTGTTTCAGTCATGGGTAATATTTCCTATGGCCCTCCCAAGTGATCAGGAATACTTTCCACTCTACCCTCAATAGGCTTGCTTCAGAAGTTCCTGGAAATCAGTTGAATCATGCACATCTGTTCTTATTTTCTACATAGTCAATTAACTACATTAATCCCCAAAGACCTCTGGGGCACAAGGGTTGTTCAGTTTGTTTGGGAGTGTATTTTACTGCTCATTAAAGGGGAAATTAAAATTTAGTAGTCCCATTACCAAGATATAATTGGATTTATTCAAATTAAATTCTGTGGAATGTATCACTAATGGACCCCTCATGTCATTGAAATTCATATATTCAGGGTTATACTGCTACTAGGAGAGTAGGATATCCTAGTACTCGATATATATGGGACAGGGCTGCAGAAGGCATGGTGTATTACTATAAATCAATACAAGCAGACAATTGTCAAAAGCCATTTAACACTTGGTGAGCACTAAACACTTTCTCCTCTGATGATAGAGTGAGCATGTGGTTGCCCCTCTCCCTCTGCTGGGGAGCTGATAATGCTCTGCTAGTTTTCTCTTCTATGTCCCTGAAGCACATCTCAGTTGCCGTAGAGTCAATTCCGACTCATAGTGACGCTATAGGACACAGTAGAACTGCCCTCATAGGGTTACCAAGGAGCGCCTGGTAGATTTGAACTGCTGACTTTTGGTGAGCAGCCATAGCACCTAACCACTGTGCCACCAGGGTTTCCAGCTGGAATAAAATGGGATCCTTTTCAGACTTATTTCTTGAGAGGTGGTAATGTTTGATGTGATGATAAGAAAAGAATTAGAGTAGTAAAGAGCATGTGAAAATCTAGAGCAGCAAATAATTACTTGAAATTCAAGTAACTGTGATCTTCCATCCATTGAATTATTTTTTCTCAAGTTCTATTTTAAAAAGAACGTGGAAAAAATTTAGAAAGTAGAAGAAAGAAAATAAACGTCTCACATTGGGGATCTTGAATAACAGGCATGATAAAATGATAATAATGCTTTGGGTAGAGAAATCTGGCAAGAGTATGTGCAAGGGAGATGATGAGTGACATGTGACAGGAAGACAATAAGGATAACATCACGGTAATGCAAGTATGAGCTTATAAAGTCTGGACTAGAGTGGATAGCAATGAGAATGGGAAGGAGAGAAAATCTGAGAGAATTTTAAAAGAAAAAAATTGAGAGAAATCAGTGAGAAATTGTACATTAAAGACAAGGAGTTGAATGAGCTAAAATAGATTCAAATGTTCTAACCTGGAAGATTGGAAGAGTGACAGACGTAGTCTAGACAGAAAGGGAAGCCACTTTAGGAGAACATTGATTTCAGTTTCAGACATTTTGAATTTGAGATGTAAGTGTGATATTCAGTTGGATATACCCTGTACAGTACTGCAATGCATGTAAAAGTTCATAGACATATTGATATGTAGTTGAAGATGTAAGAATGCATGAACAGTAGTGGGCTAGTTTTGGAATTTAGGGCATACTCATAATTACGTGGTAGAAGGAGAAATATGCACAAGATATAAAAATCGTTATGACTGGCAAGAGAGATAAAGGTATTGGGAAAACGAAATGGCATCAAGTCTAAGAAAAACAAGTGTTTCTAGCAAAAGTAGAGTGTTTCTAGGAAAAGTGGGGGTGATTAAAAGCATTGAGCATCACAGAAACATTGGTTAAGTGCTGGACTACTAACCAAAAGACTGGCAGTTTAAACGTACCCAGAGACACCTCAGGATTAAGGCCTGGCTGTCTGTTTCTGAAGGGCTACAGCCTTGAAAACCTTATGGAGCAGTTCTATTTTGTGCACTTGGCATCGCTATGAGTCAGAATCGAATCAATGGCAACTAACAAGAACAACAGCGCAGCACTGGGTTTAGCAAGGTCTCAAATAATTTTTGAGTGAACTGAGAGTAAGAGTCAGACAACTGGAACTTAATAGGGAATGAGAATATAGGAAAAAGAGAAGAGAGGTATTTAGCAGTGAAATAAAGGAGAGTTTGGATAAAAGATAGAAGGGGCAGGAATCATTTAGATTATTATAGCCATCGTCAAATAAAGACCTCCAAGAAATTAACTAGTATAGCCCTTTTTCAGGCCCTCACATTTCAGTACAAAACAAAATGCCAGTGACTTGCTTTCTTTAAGCTTCTGTTGGAGAAGTTAAAAGTACTTTTCTCAGGCCCACTGCCCCAATGGCAAATAAAACTAAACCAAAATAAAACAACTTCACATCTTCATTTAACTAATATCTGTAAGAAAGAATGGTTTCATATACTAAGGGATGCGGTAAAAATAATTAAAGGAACCAGCAAAGGGGAGAAAAAGATAGGGCATAGAAGAGATACATAAAAGTAAGAAGAGGGGATGGATGTGAAAACACACACATACACACAAAGATGAAAGCAAGAAATGAACCCCACAAGCTGATTCTTCATAGATTAGTACATTGAATATCAATCAGTGTGTGGTTCTTCCTTTCTTTGGTTGAACTAATTTTATATTAATGAGCATAAACACTTTTTCCAAAAAATCAAATTATATTAAAATTATATTATATTAAAAAATCAAATTATATTAAAAGGTTGATGCTCAGTTTTAAAGCAAAAGATTCTTTGTTCATCATTGTGAAGCAGCTGGAAGTCTGGCCTTTTTCATCTCATTTGCTAGCTAGAAAACTGAGACATATGAAAGTTTAGTAGCTTTCTGAGAGTGCCACAGTGAATCAGGGAGTAGATAATGGTTCACACCCAAGTTAGATGTCCTCTAGTGCCACCAGCTCCAGCAGTCCCTTAGACAATTCTCTACATAATCTTATTTCAGTTCGAGCCCTAGTGCTAATTAGCAAGCACTGCGTGCAAAATTTGATATCAATTGCCCTAAATATAGATTGTTGCTCGTATTAGTATTCAAAAGAATGATTAATCTGCCTGATTTAAGGTAATGTTTCCTTCAAATAAAATTAATTAAAACATTCTAAAGTAGGGGGCTTCGCTCTCTGTATACATAATATGACGCCCAACAGATGGGGAACTTAAGCCTAATTCATACTGTCAAGGACAAACTCCTAAGTGCTGTCTTAAACAAGATTTTTAAAGAATCATTTGGTTATATATGAAGATATCTATTATTTTAAATTAATTACTTAGCAGAGTTGTATAAGATCAAGACTTTATTGGTGGCATTATATCCCCCTCTGTCTTCATCTTCCTGCTGTGTGTAACTGGAATCAGTGCATTGTTTCACGGACATAAAGGAACCATTCAATTGTTGTTTCATCCCACCTTATAGAATATAGAAAAATATTATGAAATCACTCATTTTTTGCATTACTGTTACCTTCTACTGTTAAATATAGCATGGTTTGCAAATAACTCAGAGCTCTATACAAAGTATATATTTTTTAAGTATGTTAGGACTTTCTAATTCTCATTTATTGTAACTTCCATAGTTAAACAAAGGCCTTTTGTTTATCTGCTTTGTTGTATTTACAAGAAATTAATTGTGATCCATGAGGCAAAGTGAAGTTTAGACTTCACCAGACAATTGTTTAATAAGCACTTATTGATTTTCCATTATATGTATTTTACTGTGTGGGATGAGCTATAACAAAACAAACAAATGAGAAACAAAAATCCTCTAATTAATGATCCCCAGCCTCACAAAATCTTATTCAGGTGACAAAATTCAAATACATGATTGTAGCACTGTTAAGCAGAATGGCACAGATAACTGTGAAGTTAACCAGAAGAAAATATTTCGAGTAGGTTGGAGTCATCAGCGGAGGCAGCATAAAAATGGAGACAAAAATCAAGAAAATAAAATCGGGTGATGGACAAAGGATTGCTAAATTATCCAAAATGACTGCAGGAATTGTTAGATGAAATAATTTGCTTCTAAATATTTGTACCTAGAAAAAATTAGCTACTGTCTTTGGGAAACTCTACTTAAATGTTTTGTACTAAGGCAGGAGCCCCGGTAGCGCAGTGGTTAAGAGCTTGGCTGCTAACCGGAAGGTCAGCAGTTTGAATTCATCAGCTGCTCCTTGGAAACCATATAGGGCAGTTCTACTCTGTCCTATAGGGTCACTATGAGTTGGAATCAACTCAGTGGTAATGGGTTTGGTTTGCTTTTTTAAACTTTGGCCCATACCTATGTAGATTTGAAGGAACTTACTCTCAAATTCCAAGATTGATGACTCGATGGAAACAGGTTTGGTTTTTTGGTACTAAAGCTAACTTTGGAAATTCTTTGAAACCTATAACCCATTGAAACCTGTAAAAGGTAGAAATTATCTCAGGGCTTCTTGCTATACTTCAATAGGCATTTGAGGAAAAGTCATTGCTATTCTACAGAGACAGTTTCAAGGGCTTCCAAAGCGTGTAACAATTCCTCTGCCAATCTAGAAGTTGTCTCATGAACACACTTGAGTGAAATGACTTGAAATAGAATGTTAATTTAAGAAGAACTGTGGCATGTAAGATATCTGCTAGTGAAATATTTTAATATGTGTACAACTGCTATTATGTTTGATACTGACCTGACTGGCACCTATTGCAAAATTTTCTAAAATTTAAAATTCTTTCTGTGTACTGGCTTTGATCAAAAACTACAGTTAAATAAAATGAAAAAAAATTCGAATAGATTTTCATTGGTGTGATCTCTAATGGTGCATTAAATGAAAACCTTCAGTGGAGACAGAGAAAAAAATTATCTACATCCACCTATTGTTTTATGAATTCATAGTTCTTCCAAATATTTCAGTTATAGACTTAAAAAAAATAATTGATTTTGATTCTTAGTTTGACGAACCAAATCTGGCAGGTTTATGTCCACTTACATTTCCTAAAGGCCTGCATTCCTTAGTAGAAAACTCCAACAGGCCTGAGAAGCTCTATAAACTCATGCAGCTTAGAATTAATTCTGAGAGTTTTCTGCATCTGAAGACTTATAAAAAAAGTTTAAAAAAGTGAAAGGTAAGGGAATGCACTTAAAGAAAACAGAAAAACAGGCTAATAATGGTGACACATGGGAAAATATAAATGAAGAAAAAATCTAAATCTTTAAAAGATCTCGGATATATATGCCATTTTCAATCACATAGATTTGGGCAAGAACCACATGTATGACTGTACCGGGGTGCCCAAATGAAGGCACAAATGGAAAGTGAAGCCCAGGCAGCTCCACTCACCAAATAGTGATTCCAGAGGGAGCACCATCTATTTCTAGTTCACACAAAAGTACCTGCTGGATTAGTAGCTGTCATGGATTTGGGAAACCTACATAGGTTGGCACAAATTCCAGAAGCTTACTTTAGAAATGTTTATGAGTTTAGATTTTTTTCTTATTTCAACTTTTGCTAGGATATTTTTTGAAATATTACACTATTCTCTAAATGCTAATTTAACTGTAATATGGGAATCCCCAAGGATAACTCTAGTGCAGGCATAACACAATTGGTAATTGTCCCTGTCTTCTTCCGGCCTCCATTCTCAAAAGGGGGGAAACTAAAATTCTTATATTCTGGGTAGTGTGGTACAGTAGGGGGACTTGATGACAAGTATGACAATATGAGCGATAATTAGATGGCAACTCTATCTAGGGAATCCTAAGGAAGCAGGAGGTGTAAGTTGGGTCCTCTCATTAGAATTCTCTTGACGCAATCTCCCTTGTGTTGTGAGACAATTTTCCTTGAATATTTTTAGTATTCACAAAATCCAGGCCTCTGAGCAAGGAGTGCTGGCAAGCTGATTGAATAGCAATTATACCTTGATTACTAGACATAATGTATCTCTCTGGAGTGATTTAGAGACTTAGCTCCCTAGAAACATTTGCTTATTCCAGGGTAATAAATTTAAAGATCTTTACCTTTCTTCCCTGGAGAGGATTTGTTTACATTCCAGAATAAAGAAGATAACTCTCACTCTCACTGAGAGGGTTCTAGAATATCTGCCTCTGTCCTGGAAACTCAACCAGTCACAGGACCCTTGGATATTTGAACATCTATCCATCAAAATGGAGAATAATTATGATTTCATTAATTTTTCAATCTAAAGGCTATGATTAATACCTGTTAAGGTTATGTGGTGCTTGAGATTGTGTGTCAACTTGGCTGGGCCATGATTCTCAATGTTTATATGTGATCACTCCATGATTGAATCCTCTGTGAGTAGCCAATCAGTTGAAAGGGAGTTTCCTTGGGGATGTGGCCTTCTGGCTTTTTTGCTCACTCTGGATCTTGTGGCTGCCTCCTGTTTATCTTGGGACTTGAGCTATCAGCTTATCTGCAGATCTTGGGATTCAGATCCTGCGGCTGCCTCCTGTTGGGCTGACTTCTGGCTCTTGGGACTTGAGCTATCAGCTTATTTGCAGATCTTGGCATTTGTCAATCTTCACAGCCTGAGAGCAGGAGCCCAGCTCTCTGACCTGCCAGTCTTGGGTTTGTCAGCCCCTACAGCTAAGTGAATTGAGAGAAGCCTCTATCCTTATACACAGACTTGGGACATTTCAGCCTCTACAATCACATGAGCCGTTTTCTTGATATAAATCTCTCTCTATATATATTTATACACTTTACTGGTTCTGCTTCTCTAGAGAACCCAGCCTAAGATATTTGGTACTGAGAGTGGTTCTAGAGAAACAAAATTGTAAGGATGAGTTTTCTAAATTGGTTCTCAAGACTGATTAGTCTCAAAGATGTTGATTACCCTGCTTCCAACAGTAAAGGGGGCAGTGCTAATCTGTGGCGTGAGGTGGCAATATGGTTATGCAAAATATTATGCAAAATATCACCACCAGTAGATCAGGTATTGGTGAAAAGCAAGGCACATGGTGAACACATGTATATCTTTCTACAGTTTTGTCAGAATGAGAAGTATAAGGAAGCTGGTTCGTTGGTCCTAGTTAGGCTAGTCAAACTGGTGAAAGAAAGAAATGCTCTCAGGGCTTCAGAGTCAAAGCTCAAGTGCTGCATAAATGACCTTAAGGTTTCCACTTGTGCTTTGAAAGAAAGCCTTATTCTTGTAGTAACAGAGCTGATATCGCCGAAAAACAAACCCAGAACCTTATTGTAAGAGTGGCTGAATTACAATGCCAACTCAATTGCCAACCTCGAGAGGTGTCTGAAGTTAAAGTAAAGGCATTGATTGGGAAGAAATGGGATCCCAAAACTTGGGATGGGGACAAATGGGCAGATAATCATGAAGCTGGAAACACTGAACCCCTAAATTTCATTGAATCATTTCTGCCAGCAGAACCTCTCCCGTTTGAAGAGATTACTTCATGTTTGTCTGCTAAACCACCCTGCCCAGAAAAACCATTTGCCCCTCCACTCCCATCTAATGAGATTAGCCCTAGCCCAGCTGCCTCTAAAGATCCCTTGCCTGAATCATTGCCTGGGGCATCACCTGAGGCAGATGTTTTACAAGACAATGCGGAATATCCTCAAAACAATTCCACACTAAGGATTCTGGCTTCTAGACTTATAATTAGACCTAAGTCCCAGTGAGCCCCGAAAGGTGAAGTACAAAATGTGACGCAGGAGGAGGTACACTACACTCCAAAAGAACTGCTTGAATTTTCTAATATGACAAAGAGAAACGTGGGGAATATATGTGGGAATGGCTATTAAGGGTGTGCAATAATGGTGCAAGGAAAATAAAGATGGATCAGTTTGAGTTTATTGATGTGGGTCCACTAAGCACAGATTCTTCACTCAATGTTTCAGCTCAAGAAATTAGGAAAGGAGCTAATAGTTTATTTGGTTGAATTGCTGAAGCATGGATTATGAGGTTGTTGTTCTTGTTAGGTGCTGTCGAGTCGGTTCCAACTCATAGCGACCCTATGCACAACAGAACGAAACACTGCCTGGTCCTGCGCCATCCTTACAATCATTGTTATGGTTGAGCTCATTGTTGCAGCCACTGTGTCAATCCACCTTGTTGAGGGTCTTCCTCTTTTCCGCGGACTCTATACTCTGCCAAGCATGATGTCCTTCTCCAGGGACTGATCCCTCCTGACAACACGTGCAAAGTATGTTAAAGGCAGTCTCACCATCCTTGCCTTTAAGGAGCATTCTGGCCACACTTCTTCCAAGACAGATTTGTTCGTTCTTTTGGCAGTCCATGGTATATTCAATATTCTTCACCAACACCACAATTCAAAGGCGTCAACTCTTCTTAAGTCTTCCTTATTCATTGTCCAGCTTTCACATGTATATGATGTGATTGAATATACCATGGCCTGGGTCAGGAGCACCTTAGTCTTCAAGGTGACATCTTTGTTCTTCAACACTTTGAAGAGGTCCTTTGCAGCAGATTTACCCAATGCAATGCGTCTTTTGATTTCTTGACTGCTGCTTCCATGGCTGTTGATTGTGGATCCAAGTAAAATGAAATCCTTGGCAACTTCAATCTTTTCTCCGTTTATCAATGATGTTGCTCATTGGTCCAGTTGTGAGGATTTTTGTTTTCTTTATGTTGAGGTGCAATCCATACTGAAGGCTGTGGTCTTCGATCTTCATTAGTAAGTGCTTCAAGTCCTCTTCACTTTCAGCAAGAACGGTTGTGTCATCTGCATAATGCAGGTTGTTAATGAGTCTTCCTCCAATCCTGATACCCCGTTCTTCTTCATATAGTCCAGCTTCTCGTATTATTTGTTCAGGATACAGATTAAATAGGTATGATGAAAGAATACAACCCGACGCACACCTTTCCTGACTTTAAACCACTCAGTATCCCCTTATTCTGTCCGAACAACTGCCTCTTGATCCATGTAAAGGTTCCTCATGAGCACAATTAAGTGTTCTGGAATTCCTTTTCACAATGTTATCCATAATTTGTTATGATCTACACAATCGAATGCCTTTGCGTAGTCAATAAAACACAGGTAAACATCCTTCTGGTATTCTCTGCTTTCAGCCAGGATCCATCTGACATCAGCAGTGATATCCCTTGTTCCATGTCCTCTTCTGAAACTGACCTGACTATCTGGCAGTTCCCTGATGATATACTGCTGCAGCCATTTTTGAATGATCTTCAGCAAAATTTTGCTTGCGTGTGATATTAACGATATTGTTCTATAATTTCCACATTCGGTTGGATCACTTTTCTTGGGAATAGGCATAAATATGGATCTCTTCCAGTCAGTTGGCCAGGAAGCTGTCTTCCATATTTCTTGGCATAGACAAGTGAACACCTCCAGCACTGCATCTGTTTGTTGAAACTTCTCAGTTGATATTCCATCAATACCTGGAGCCTTGTTTTTTGCCAATGCCTTCAGAGCAGCTTGGACTTCTTCCTTCAGTACCATCGCTTCCTGCTCATATGCCACCTCTTGAAATGGTTGAATATCGACTAATTCTTTTTGGTATAATGACTCTGTACTCCTTCCATCTTCTTTTGATGGTTCCTGCGTCATTTAGTATTTTCGCCATGGAATCCTTCACTATTGCAACTCGAGGCTTGAATTTTTTCTTCAGTTCTTTCAGCTTGAGAAACGCCGAGCGTGCTTTTCCCTTTTGGTTTTCCATCTCCAGCTCTTTGCACATGTCATTATAATACTTTACTTTGTCTTCTCGAGAGGTCCTTTGAAATTTTCGGTTCAGTTCTTTTACTTCAATTCTTCCTTTTGCTTTAGCTGCTCGATGCTCAAGAGCAAGTTTCAGTCTCCTCTGACATCCATCTTGGTCTTTTCTTTCTTTCCTGTCTTTTCAGTGCTTTCTTCATGGATGATGTCCTTGATGTCATTCCACAACTTGTCTGGTCTGCAGTCACTAGTGTTCAATGCGTCAAATCTATTCTTGAGATGGTCTCTAATTCAGGTGGGATATACTCAAGGTCATATTTTGGCTCTCATGGACTTGCTCTGACTTTCTTCAGTTTCAGCTTTAACTTGCATATGAACAATTGATGGTCTGTTCCACAGTAGGCCCCTGGCCTTGTTCTGACTGAGGAGTTTGAGCTTTTCTATCATCTCTTTTCACAGATGTAGTCAGTTTGATTTCTGTGTGTTCTATCTGCTGAGGTCCACGTGTATAGTCGCCGTTTATGTTAGTGAAAGAAGGTATTTGCAATGAAGAAGTCGTTGGTCTTGCAAAATTCTATCATTTGGTCTCCAGCATCGTTTCTATCCCCAAGGCCATATTTTCCAGCTACTGATCCTTCTTCTTTGTTTCCAGCTTTTGCATTCCAATCGCCAGTAATTATCAATGTGTCTTGATTGTGCGTTTGATCAATTTCAGACTGTAGCAGCTGATAAAAATCTTCTATTTCTTCATCTTTGGCCCTAGTGGTTTGTGCATAAATTTGAATAATAGTTGTATTAACTGGTCTTCTTTTAGGGGTATGGATATTCTCCTATCACTGACAGTATTTTACTTCAGGATAGATTTTGAAATGTTCTTTTTCACAATGAATGCAACACCATTCCTCTTCAAATTTTCATTCCCAGCATAGTAGACTGTATGATTGCAACACACAAGCCTCCACAGTATGACAAACTGACAGACACCTGGGGGGATTATGAGGTGGCCTACACTAAATCAAGTTGAAATACCAGACCTTCCTTGATACACTGTAGGAGAAGGTATCCAAAGGCTTAGGGAAATTTACATGCTAGAGAGAATTTATCAGGTTGGACCCACAGACCCTTACAGGGACTGCCCAGAGGACACACCTTTTACCACAACCTTGAGGAACAAATTTGTGAAGGGAGCTCCAGCATACTTGAGGACTGCTGTGACTACTACTTTATGTAAATCACATTTGACAGTGGGAACTGCACCAACTGAATTAAGACTCCTAACCATAATGGGGCTGATTGGACCCTGTGGTAGTAGGGGCCAAATGGCTGCATTCAATCAACAAACACAAGGTGGGCATGGTTACAATAATGGACAGTGGAGTCAAAGCAGTAATCAGAATAGTCTGACTAGTATGGACTCATCATGTTGGCTACTTAGTGGTGGTGTTCCTAGGAGTGAAATAGATAGGAAATCTACTAAATATTTACTTGATCTGTACAAACGGATGAATTCTAGGTCAGGTGAACAGAAGTCTAACTTGAATCTCCAGAATAGGGAGTCACGGTCCCTCAATCAATCCCCAAATTGGAGCGAGTTTAAAGACCCACAACCACCTTGAATGAAGGGGAGGGCAGGTTCCCTTGAGGAAGGACTCCAATACGCTGCCAAAATTTATACTGTTAATCTTTCTCTTAGCCTTCCCCAAAGGGATCTATGGTCTTTTACAAGAGTGACTGTTCACTGGGGAAAAGAAAATAATCAGACTTTTCAGGAATTACTGGATACTGGCTCAGAAATGACGCTAATTCCGGAAACCCAAAACGTCACTGTGGCCCACCAGAGTGGCGACATATGGAAGTGAGGTTATTAATGGAGTCTTGGCTCACATCCGTCTCACAGTAGGTCTAGTGGGTCCCCAAACCCATCCTGTAGTGAGTTCCCCAGTTCCAGAATGCATAATTGGAATAGATATATTCAGTAACTGGCAGAACTCCCATACTGGATCCCTGACAAATGGATCAAGGGCCATTATGGTAGGAAAAACCAAGTGGAAGCCATTAGAGCTTCCCCTACCTATGAAAACAGTAAAACTAAAAGTAACACCGGATTTCTGGAAGGATTGCAGAGATTACTGCCACCATCAAGGACTGGAAGGCTGCAGGGGTGGTGATTCCCACCATGTCCCCATTCAACTCGCCTATGTGGCCTGTGCAAAAAACAGATGGACCTTGGAGAATGACAGCAGATTACTGAAAACTTAACCAGGTGGTGACTCCAGATGTAGTTTCGTTGCTTGAGCAAGTTAATACATCACCTGGTACCTGATATGCAGCTATCGATCCTGCTAATGCCTTTTTCTCCATAACTGTTTTGAAGTACCATCAGAAGCAGTTTGCCTTCAGCTGGCAAGGGCAGCAATACACCTTCACTTGCCTACCTCAGAGCTACAACTCTCCAGCCCTATGTCATAATTTAGTCCACAGGTAACATGATCGACTTTCCCTTCCACAAGACATCACACTGCTCCATTACATTGATGACATTATGCTGATTGGACATAGTTAGGAAGAAGTGTCAATGATTCTGGACTTATTGGTAGAACATTTGTATGCTAAACCAGTGCCTGCCGTCGAGTTGATTCTGACTCATAGCGACCCTATAGGACAGATTTGTATGCTAGAGGGTGGGAAATTAATCCCACAAAAATTCAGGCACCTTCCACCTCAGTGAAATTTCTAGGGGTCCAGTGTTGTGGGGCATGTCAACGTATTACCTCTAAAGTGAAGAATAAGTTATTGGATCTGGCTGCTCCAACAACTAAAATGGAGGCACAACATCTAGTGGGCCTCTTTGGATTTTGGAGACAACACATTCCTCACTTGGGTGTGCTACTTCATCCTATTTATCAAGTGACTCAAAAAGCTGCTAGTTTGGAGTGAGGCCCAGAGCAAGAGAATGCTCTGCAACAGGTTCAGGCTGCTGTGCAACCTGCTCTGCCACTTGGGCCATATGATCCAGCTGATCCTATGGTGCTTGAAGTGTCAGTGGCAGAGAGAGATGCTGTTTGGAGTCTTTGGTAGGCTCCTATTGGTGAATTACAGCGCAGACCCTTAGGAGTTTGGAGCAAAGCTCTGCAATCCTCTGCAGATAATTGCTCTCCTTTTGAGAAAAAGCTCTGGGCTTTAGTAGAAGCTGAATGCTTAACCATGGGACTCCAAGTCACCATGCAGCCTGAACTACCCATCACGAACTGGATATTGTCTGATGTACAGAGCCATAAAGTTGAAAGTGCACAGCAGCATTCCATCATTAAATATAAGTGGTATATATGAGATCAGGCCCCAGTAGGACCTGAAGACACAAGTAAGTTGCACGAGGAAGTGGCCCAAATGCCCATGGTCTCCACTCTTGTCACATTACCTTCCATCTCCCTGTTTGCACCTGTGGCCTCATCGGGAGTTCCTTATGATCAGGTGACTGAAGAAGAGAAAACCGGCGCCTGGTTTACAGATGGTTCTGCACAATATGCAGGCATCACTTGAAAGTGGACAGCAGCAGCACTGCAGCCCCTTTCTGGGGACTCCCTGAAGGACAGTGGTGAAGGGAAATCCTCTCAATGTGTAGAAATTTGAGCAGTGCACCTGGTTGTTCACTTTGCTTGGAAGGAGAAATGGCCTGATATGCGATTGTATACTGATTCATAGGCTGTGGCCAATGGTTTGGCTGGATGGTCAGGAATGTGGAAGTAACATGATTGGAAAATTGGAGACAAGGATTTATGGGGAAGAGGTATGTGGCTAGACCTCTCTGAGTGGACCAAAGAAGTGAAGATATTTGTGTCTCATGTGAATGCTCACCAAAGGGTGACCTCCGCCGAGGATGATTTTAACAATCAAGTGGATAGGACGATGCATTCTGTGGAAACCAGTCATTCTCTTTCCCCAGCTACTCCCATCATTGCTCAATGGGCTCATAAACAAAGTGGCCATGGTGGCAGGGATGGAGGTTATGCATGGGCTCAGCAACTTGGACTTCCACTCACCAAGGCTGACTTGGCCACAGCCACTGCTGACTGCCCAATCTGCCAGCAACAGAGACCAACACTGAGTCCCCAATATGTCACCATCCCTCAGGGTGATCAGCCAGCAACCTGGTGGCAAGATGATTACATTCAACCACTTCCATCATGGAAAGGGCAGCATTTTGTCTTTACTGGAATAGACACTTACTCTGGGTATGTTTTTGCTTCCCCTGCATGCAATGGTTCTGGCACAACTACCATCCATGGACTTACAGAATGCCTTATCCACCGTCATGGTATCCCACACAGTGTTGTCTCAGATCAAGGGACTCACTTCATAGCAAATGAAGTGAGAATGTGGGCCCATGCTCATGGAATTCACTGGTCTTACCATGTTTCCCATCATCCTGAAGCAGCTGGCTTGATAGAGTGATGAATGGCCTCCTACAGACACAATTATGGTGCCAGCTAGGTGTCAACACCTTGCAGGGGTGGGACATCATTCTCCAGGAGGCTGTATATGCTCTAAACCAGTGTCCAATATATGGTGCTATTTCTCCCATAGCCAAGATTCATAGTTCCAGGAATCACCCCTAGTGACCCACTTGCAAGATTTTTGCTTCCTATCCCCATGACCTTATGCTCTGCAGTTCTGGAGGTCTTAGTTCCCATGGGAGGAATGTTCCCACCTGGGGACACATCACTGATTCCATTGAAATGGAAGCTAAGAATGTCATCTGGCCACTTTGGGCTCCTTATGCCTCTGCATCAACAGACAAGGAAGAGAGTTACCATACTGGCTGGTGTGATTTATCCTGATTACCAAGAGGAAATCAGATTGCTATTACATAATGGAGGTAAAGAAGAGTGTATCTGGAATGCAGGAGATCACTTAGGGTGTCTCTTAGTACTACCATGCCCTGTGATTAAAGTCAACGGAAAACTACAGCAACCCAGTTCCTACAAGACTACTAATGACCCAGGTGCTTCAGGAATGAAGTTTTGGGTCACCTCACCAGGTGAGGTGCTTTCTGAGGGGAAAGGGAATACAGAACGGGTGGTGGAAGAAGGTAGTTCTAAATTCCAGTTACGGCCATGTGACCTGTTGCAGAAACGAAGACTGTACTTGTTATGAGTATTTTTGTTTTGTATGTGTGTATCAAATATTTTTGTTTATAAAATGTAACAAAGCTAGTGCATTTTTGGTTGTATATGTGTTAGCTGTATCATGTTAGGTGAAAGTATGACTTTATCACTGTCTTTATTCAGAGATTATGTATGGTTTAAGATGTGCACATGTACCAAGTTGACAAGGGGAGGACTGTGATGGTTAAGATTGTGTGTCAACTTTGCTGGGCCATGATTCTCAGTGTTTATATGTGATCACTCCCATGATTAAATCTGCTGTGAGTAGCCAATCAGTTGAAAAGGATTTTCCTTGGGGGTGTGGCCTGCATCCAAATATAAGCAGATGTTATGGCTTTTTTGCTCACTCTGGATCCTGCAGCTGCCTCCTGTTTGTCTGACCTCTGGCTCTTGAGAATTGAGCTATCAGCTTATCGGCAGATCTTGGGATTCCTCGATCTTCACAGCCTGAGAGCGGGAGCCTGGCTCTCCAATCTGCCAATCTTGGGTTCGCCAGCCCCTGTGGCTACATGAATTGAGAGACGCCTCTATCCTGATACACGGACTGGGGATGTTTTAGCTTCTACAATAGCATGACCCATTTCCTTTATATAAGTCTCTATGTATATATATTTATTCACTTTACTGGTTTTGCTTCTCTAGAGAACCTAGCCTAAGACAGTGTGTACCAAACATTTTTTCAGAAATCAGAAGGAATTGACCTGAAGTACTATAGTCCTAGTAATTAAATGCATAGATTCTGTCTTCAAATTGACTGTATTGGAATCCCAGTTTTGTGGCTTATTAGCTGTTTAACCAGGAGCAAATAACTTACCCTTTCTATATATCAGTATCTGTTGCTGGCAAATGGGGATAACAGTAATGTCTAACTCTGGATTTGTTCTGAGGACTGCATGAGTTAATACATGGAAAATACCTAAAATTGTTCTGGGCACTTATTAAGGACTCAATTGATTTAAGTTTTTGTATTTATTATTATTATTAAAAAGAATGATGAAGAAGACCTGACGATGCCACTTAAACCTAAAGAAAACTGTTGACATTTGATGGAAGCTAGTCACATGTGCTCCTCTGTGCACATAATTTAGAGAAACTGATGTCTGGCATTGAAAAGATTTTTCATACCTTAAGACAACTGCATCTATTAATATATATTTTCACTTGTAAAATCTCATCAAAGCAATGTAAGATATATATGTCCATATGATACTGCTGAAAAGGGAGCAGTTGAGAGTCGTAAGGTCATGTGGTTGATCTGACATGAGAAGGGAAAATGTTGTGTCTTGCCTGAGCTAATAATGATTTTTAGAATTTACACAATCTGAGTATACAATCTGTGTTTCCCTCCCAATTATGCTGAGCTAAGCAAATACAACTTACCTAAATTTTCCAGAAACCTCAAGCATCCATTTTATTATGAGTCTCTAAAGCTATGATAACATCAGGAGGTAGGAATTAGCACAAATTGCCTTCCAATTGCTTCAGCAGACAATGGAAAACCAGTAAGAATAGAGACTGCTCGTAATCGGTAGCTAGTGTTATTTCAGAGGGAACAATAAGCACCAGCATTTTCCAAATTATGTATGCAACATGAGTCTTTCTAAAGCAATGAATAAATATTCGTCACCTAAAACATTCTACAGCCAAATAACTTGGAGGACATTTTCAAACAATATCAATGCTATTGGAAACTAACAATGTACTTTAGCGTATTAAAGGTTGGGAAAAGCCGCACAGTAAGGATATTTATCTCACTTCTATGGCTACAGCAATCTCTTTTCTGAGAGCACATTTATCAACACTCCCTATGTTCCTGGGATATTTTGGCAACTTGCACACACAGCTGTACTTTACATACATTTCCGCTTTTCTTGCTTTGAAACTAATTATTTGGCCTGCCTGCCATTGACCTTAACTATTTTTTAATTGCCTTTTTTGTGTGTTCTGCACAAGATACAAAAAGATAATATCCTCACTGCTCTCCAATGGCTTCTAATATTGATAGGTCATGGACACATAAGTGCAACACGCATAGTGAACTACATATAACTAAACGTTGTGACCAAGCTCTTAAAGGTCAAGTATTAGTAAATGAAGACTACATATAAAAAGGCAAAATCCATAGTGCACATTAAAGAAAGAAGGATAATTCAGGTTGGTGTCATGAGATCAAACACTTTGATAGTAAGAAAAAAAAAGAGTTGGAAATCCCCGAACAGGTTTACGTAAGGGCTGCTGGACCTAGCTACTCCCCAAAGTAAAGGCACCCAAGAGAGACTACCCTTCCTTTGCAGTTCTACAGGTTTACTGTGCCTCCTTCTGAAAGTTAGAGCCGTTGTATTGATCTGCTCAGAAGGTAAGAAAGGACATTTCATATAATTCCTCAAACCTAGCAATGATATTCCCTGCTACTTCTTTAGTGCAACCCAAAGCAGCATGAATTATCATTTCATTAAAAAGAAAATGGAAGCCTCACATTTAGCTGATGAGAGTGTAAACTGTTACTTCTTTTCTGGGAAGTAATCTAGTAAAATATCCAGAGCCTTTAAAAAAATGTTCACCCATCAATCTTCCTTCTACCCTTCCTTCTAAGAACCTATTTTTAAGGAAATAATCAGATGGAGTGTAAAGATTTATGTTCTTCTCTGTTCATTGCAATGTTACCTTTAGTAGAAGAGAAAGGGAACAATGTAAATAGGAAACTGGTTAAGAAAATGAGAATGCATTTATACAACAGAATAGCAAGTAGTAATTAAAATGAAATTTTTAAAGACTAACCTAGTAAACCTAGTAACCTAGTAAACCTAGTGCCATTGAGTGGATTCCGACTCATAGCGACCCTATAGGACAGAGTAGAACTGCCCCATAGAGTTTCCAAGGAGCGCCTGGCGGATTCGAACTGCCAACCCTTTGGTTTTTTTTTTTAAACCAAAGTCTTTTTTAAAGACGATGAGATGGAAAATGTTTATGATATAATGCTAATTGACGTCATCAGGAACTAAAATTATATACACAGTATGATCGCAACTTTGTACATACATGTGCACCAACACTGACTAGACAGAAATATAAGAAAATATTAACAGTGGTTGTCTCTCTTTGAAGTGAGATAATAAGTAATAACTTCCTTCTTTGTACCTTTTTGTACTCAAAAATCAATTTTTGTTTAGCTTTATAAAAAGTGACAGTAATGGTGGACTGATCCAGCATGCAGGTAACTGAAGGGAGAGAGGATGGATAAAGCAAAGAGAAGTGAGCATGTCTGTGGCGTAAAAATTAGGGTGAGTGAAAAGGAGAAAGGGGAGGCACCAATAAAGTGAAATTAAATGGACCGAAACAGGCTCACTTTGGATGATAAATTACAGGTAAAGTAGCATCTCATTTCATGCATGCCAAAGTTTACTCGCTTTACAGTGAATACTGCTAAGGATTCAATTTTCCAATTACTCTCCAACATTTTTTATACTGACTATCGAATTCTCTTTCATAACTTTATTCAAATGTTTTTCCTCCATTGAGCTATAAACGTGCCTTCTTCAACAAACATATCATCCTCGAGTCTGCGATTTTGAGTCCCTGCATCTGAAAGCTGAGATATTGTTAATTAGGCTCTGCAATAGAGATTTTTGCAAAGAAAAATATTTCTCATCTCATCCTTCTAGTTAGATTAAATACATTTGGCTCGAATGACATCCTGAAGAGTATGTCCAGGGCTCTCACTGAATCTGTCACAATGTGTATAAATTTATCAGAGATTAGAATTCACTCCTAAATTCATAAGCCTGTGATGCTAATTCAACTATAGTAACCAGCTAAACACCCTGTGGGTGAACAAGAAAATAGCAGATTGAGTGAAATGTCAGAGCATCATTTTAAAATCAAAGAAAAAGAAATGCTTTGTGTTAGAGCAAATCACTATTTTTCTCTGGTAAACATCAAGCAGTCCCCCTTTCCTCTTCACATTCTGTAATTTGACATAATAATTAGATTATTTTAAGAAATTCATCAATGTAATATGCATTTTTTCCAGAACCATTACGACAATTTTTAAAAGAAAGAATAAATGATTCATTTTATATCTTCACAAACCTTTGCAACATTTGAGCGTGACCTCCTAGTTATTTGGGAAAGAATGAACCAAAAAAATATTTGATACCAATCTAACTTCATGATAGCTGAAGACACATTTCAAAATGTCAAATAAACGTTTCCTCTAAATCTTTGTGTACTTCCAAGTATGGCTGTTTTATGTGCATGTACATTTTTTCTTTCAATGAATGTCCCCTTGGAAGTACTTTATTTAATTACTTAATCTCACAAGTAAACTGTGTATCTCATAGGGCTCAGGAATATGATTAGGGCTGTGAAAATTTGCCACAAATTATGACCTTGACCAAGGTACAAAACATTACATTGTCTTATCTTTTTGTAATTGAAGTTTATGGAAATCAACTTGAAATCGTGAAAATGAGGAACAGGTGACAAGGTTCTCAGGTTAAGTGTTTGAAGTTATTGAACATGCAGTAAAATCAGGAATTATAGTTGCAAATGTCTCTTTAAAAAAGATGAAGTTTGTTCAGGTTTAATTTATCTGTTTATGTTCATCATCTGATTTTGCAGACTTTTTCTTTTTCATTATACACTTTTACAGAGGATCTAGTATCTCCGATTATCCTTCATTTCACTTTTCTAACAGAATTTTAAAAACTGATTCCCCACCAAGCCTTTCATAGGAAATGGGATCATTCCTTACAACAATTTATTGGAAAAGGATTAAAGATAATTTCACAAAAGCAAGTAGAACTACAGTTCTTCCTCATGAAGTCAGCACATCAGGTAATGACTATTATGGCCCGGTTGGTAACACGGCACTCCAGGAACACAATTCCATATCTGCTTAACATAAAAAACATCCATTTGCGTTTTATTTATTTATGGATCCCTACTTCATTTAAAAAAAAAAAAAAGCTTCCATACTTGTTCCCTTGAATGTAAGGAGAATATTTTCATTTTGAGGCCTTTATATCAAATCAGTGGTACAAGGAAAATTGTAACAAACCTAAATATCTTTAAAAACCAAACACTTTAAATGCATCCTCTGTTAAGCACCTCATAATTGGAAGTCAAATTTAATTATAATTCTTTCCAAACTCCATTAATGTGTCATTCTTAGCTTTATTTTTACTTAGAAGACAGCAGGCATAGTGCTTCAGCAATGATGTGTGATTAGATTAGTGACAAGTTAATTCATTTATGCAATCCCAGTCCACATCCTGTTGGATAATGCTCAGGTACAATTTCAATTCCCAAGCCATCTACTGATAGGAGGAAAATTAGAAAATATAATGTTATTGTTATTTAATTACTCTTTCAGTTAGACACCTATTTTTCAACCTAATATCAATTACATTCAGAAGACACACACACACACCCAGTGCTGTCGAGTCGATTCCGACACATAGCGACCCTAGAGGACAGAGTAGACTGCTCCATAGAGTTTCTAAGGAACGCTTGGCAGATTCAAACTGCCGGCCCTTTGGTTAGCAGCTGTAGCACTTAACCACTACGCCACCAGCATTTCCACATTCAGTACAGGCAATGTTAATTTTGTAATTCATAGGAAATTCTTTATATGATCAATAGAATGGTGAGATAAAGAATGAAAATTAAAAAAAAAAGAATGATAAATTGTGCAAGTCTTCTATTTGGTACTGGAAATGCTATGTTGTAGTGTTTGCTCTGGACTAGCTCAGGGTAGGTTAACTCCAGATCAGAAGATGAATAATTGAGCATCTGATTGGTATGGACCAATTTGGGGTGATTTGGAATCTTTAAATAAGCCAGACTTGTAGGTCCACTTTGATGGTTACATAAATCCCCAAGTCATTGTAGGACTTTACAACTGGAATTTACCTATTAGCTGTAACCTAGATTCAGGCCTCCACAGCTAGGCCAAAATTATTGCTAGAAATCAAGGGTTAAAGAGAATCAGTTAAGCAACTCTTTAGCCATTAGAGTACTCTTTATTCAGTGTTGGACTTTTTCAAGATGGTCTGCTAAAACAGTATAACATCAAGAAAACACTAGTGACAACTTCTTAATTAATGGATATTTCATTTTGCCCTTGTATGCATGAATCAGAGGAAATCATATATTTTCTGAAAAACAAACAAAAAATGAACAAAAATGAAACTTCTTTAAAATTTAAAAAGGAAAGGGCAAGTCAAAAATATCAAGGCACTCTATATCTAGGTAATACATCTTCTACAAATTGTATAGGCAGTTAGGATGATTGTAAAGATATTTTTTCCGTATTTAAAGAGAATAGAAGTAAATTTTCAATAATGTGATACATGCATTTTAAATATATCTTTTTTTTAGCGCCAAAGTCCTTCAACTTCCCTCTTTCATTCCTTGATGAGCATGCTGATGTTGCAGTTTAAAGAGAACTGCATAAGTAAGTACATGTACTCGTTTTAACATCAGTTTCAACATCAGCTTATCAGAACTTTTAGAGTAGAGAAGTCATTTCTAAAATACTGCACGAAAGAATTTTGCTGATGCCAGCAATTACGTAGATGGTATGTAATCAAGAGTCTAGATCAATTTATGAAAAAAAAAAGGTGCAGAATAGAAGCTTATCTGACTTACACACTAGGTGCGACTCTACTAGTTCCTTAGAATTACATCTTCAACCTCCCCTGGAAAGTTTCTTTTTAAAAGAAAGTACAAAGGCACAATTAGTATTTCCACCCTTATCAAATAAATTATCTGTAGCTATACATAACCGGTTTTGAGAAACTTCCAAAAGCAGGCTTACAGTTTTAACCGCTACAATAATGGTTGATGAAATGGCTAAGACTACCACCCAAAAATGAGTTTAACTTGATAGATAAAATAAAGAAAACAGAAGATAAAAAATCTCCAGTGGATAATGTAGCCTAGCCCTGTGCTTGGCATTCAGTCGGAGATCAATATTAAATGAAATAAATAAAGACAGCAAATGTATTCACTCTTTTTACAAATATATACTGAGTGCCTACTTGGTACCAGGCACTTTTCTAGGCACAGAGAATATTGTAGGAGGAAAAAAAGCAGACAAATTCCTTGTCCCAGTGGAAATCACGTTTTAACGGAATCAAGTGAAACTGACACTTAATGAGTGAGAGGAAGGTGTTGTTAGATAAGGTTGGAAAGAAAGTCAGGGGTCATATCATGCAGGACCTTGTAAGCCACAGGAAGGAGTTGAAATTTTGTTTTAGGCTTGATGGGAAGTCATTAGGGGGTTTTAAGCAAGAGAATCATATGATCTAATTAATATTTTTAAAAGATTATTTTTATTTCTCTGTGGAGAATGGATTGGATAGGACTGAGATTGGAAGCAAGGAGACAAGTTAAAAGACTATCCCAATGAGAGATGCTGGTGGATTGGGATATGACAGTGGTAAGCATGATAGAAGTATATAGACTCAGGATATGCTTTGGTAGTTGAGTGAATAAGACTTGATGGATTAAATAAGGAGGGTGAAGGAAAGGGAGGAAACAAGGATTACTTCTAGCATTTGAGTGGATGGAGGAACCATTTACTGTGAATGGGGGAAAATGGGGATAGAGCAGGTTAGGGGGGCAGGTTCTGTTTTGGTGGTTTTAAATTTACATGTCTATTAGACGTCTAAGCAGAGTTGTCCAAAAGTCAGTTGGTACTCAAGTCTAAGGGTTCAGATATACCTTTTGGAGTCATAAACATAAAGATGGCATTTAAAGCTATAAACTGAGAGAAAATTAACTAGAGAAAGAATGCAGATAATGAAAAGACCAGGGCCAAAGGCAAACCCTGCAAGTTACTCCAAAATTTTGAGATTGATCATAGAAGAAGGAGAAACCTGATTAGGAGAATGAGAAGTGACAGCCAGTGGGATTCAAAGAAACCAGTTGTAGTAATTTCTTAAGGCTGCCATAGCAGAGTACCACAAATTGGGTAGCGTCATGGATTGAATTATGTTCCCCAAAAATGTGTGTATCAGTTTGGCTGGGCTATGATTCCCAGAATTGTGTGGTTGTCCTCCATTTTGTGATTGTAATTTTATGTTGAAGAGGATTAGGGTGGAATTGTAACACCCTTACTAAGGTCACATCTCTGATTCAATGTAAAGGGAGTTTCCCTGGGTTGTGGTCTGCACCACATTTTAGCTCTCAAGAAATAAAAGGAATGGGAAGCAAGCAGAGAGTTGGGGATCTCATACCACCTAGGAAGAAGCACCAGGAGCAGAGTGCTTTCTTTGGACCCGGGGTTCCTGTGCAGAGAAGCTCCTAATCCAGGGGAACATTAATGAGAAGACTGACAGAGAGAGAAAGCTTTCCCCTGGAGCTGACACCCTGAATTTGGACTTTTAGCCTACTTTACTGTGAGAAAATAAACTTATTTGTTAAAACCATCCACTTGTGGTATTTCTGTTATAGCGGTACTAAATGACTAAGACAAATGCTATTTTGCATACAAAAAAAAAGAAAAGAAATTTATTATTTCACAGTTCTGGAAGCTGGAAGTCTGAATTCAGGGTGTTGGCAGTGCCACATTCTCTTTGAAAGATGTAGGGGAAGAGCCTTCCTTTTCTCTTCCAATCTCTGGTAGCCCCAAGTGTTCCTTGAGGTGTGGTAACATAACTCCAATCTCTGCCTTTATCTTCACTTGACGTTCTTCTTTCTCTGCATCTGTCTTTGTACCTTCACATGGTGTTCTACCTGTGTATCTCTGTCTCTGTGTCTCTTCTTTTCTTGTAAGGGAACCAGGCATATTGGATTTAGGGCCCTCCCTACTCTAGTATGATTGCATGCTACTTTAATTATATCAGCAGAGATGCCATTTCCAAAGAAGGTCACATTCACAGGTGGGGGGGAGTTAGGACTGGAATATATCTTTTGGGGGAGACACAAATCAACTTATAAAACCAAACCAAAAATAAACAAACAAACCCATTGCTGTTGATTCTCACACATAGCGACCATAAAGGACAGACTAAAACTGTCCCATAGGGTTTCCAAGGAGCACCTGGTGGATTTGAACTGCTAACCTTTTGGTTAGAAGCTGTAGCTCTTAACCACTATGCCACCAGGGTTTCCAAAACCAGGAGAATGTAAATTCATGGAAACTAACCAGCAAAATTGTATGAAGAAGTAGGAAACAGTTAATTATCTCAAACACTACTAGAAAGTGGATAATATGAGGATAGAGACGTGATTATTGATAATTTGGATATTAACAGGATGTTTATTCATTACCTTAATAAGAGCGATTTCAATGAAGAGGTGGGTATGGAAGCCTGATTTGAGTGGGCTAGAAGAAGAATGTGAGTTGAGATGTAGAGACAACAGCTATATAAAAATCTTCAAAATAATTTAACTGTGAAGGAAAGTAGTGTCATGGGGAATTAGGTTGAGATGGATGTGAAATCAAGAGGTATAAAGTAAATGGATCAATAACACCTAGCTAATGGAAGAATTTTTTTTTAATAATTTTTATTGTGCTTTAATTAAAAGTTTACAAATCAAGTCAGTCTCTCACACAAAAAACCATATACACCTTGCTACACGCTCGCAATTACTCTCCCCCTAATGAGACAGCCCTCTCTCTCCCTCCCTTCTCTCTTTTCTTGTCCATTTTGTCAGCTTCTTACCCCCTCCACCCTCTCAGCTCCCCTCCAAGCAGGAGATGCCAACATAGTCTCAAGTGTCCACCTGATCCAAGAAGCTCACTCCTCACCAGCATCCCTCTCCAACCCATTGACCAGTCCAATCCCTGTCTGAAGAGTTGGCTTTGGGAACGGTTCCTGTCCTGGGCCAAAAGAAGGTCTGGGGGCCATGACCACCGGGGACCTTCTAGTCTCAGTCAGACCATTAAGTCTGGTCTTTTTATGAGAATTTGGGGTCTGCATCCCACTGCTCTCCTGCTCCCTCAGGGGTTCTCTGTTGTGTTCCCTGTCAGGGCAGTCATCAGTTGTAGCTGGGCACCATCTAGTTCTTCTAGTCTCAGGATGATGTAGTCTCTGGTTCATGTGGCCCTTTCTGTCTCTTGGGCTCGTAATTACCTTGTGTCCTTTGTGTTCTTCATTCTCCTTTGATCCAGGTGGGTTGAGACCAATTGATGCATCTTAGATGGCTGCTTGCTAGCGTTTAAGACCCCAGACGCTGCTCTTCAAAGTGGGATGCAGAATGTTTTCTTAATAGATTTTATTATGCCAATTGACTTAGATGTCCCCAAACCATGGTTCCCAGACCCCTGCCCCTGCTACGCTGGCCTTTGAAGCATTGAGTTTTTTCAGGAAACTTCTTTGCTTTTGGTTTAGTCCAATCGTGCTGACCTCCCTTGTATTGTGTGCTGTCTTTCCCTTCACCTAAAGTAGTTCTTATCTACTACCTAATTAGTGAATGTCCCTCTCCCACCCTCCCTCCCTCCCCCCTTGCATAACCACAAAAGAACTTTTTCTTCTCAGTTTAAATTATTTCTCAAGTTCTTAAAATAGCTGTCTTATACAATATTTGTCCTTTTGCATCTGACTAATTTCAGTCAGCATAATGCCTTCCAGGTTCCTCCATGTTATGAAATGTTTCACGGATCCCTCACTGTTCTTTATGTATGCGTAGTATTCCATTGTGTGAATATACCATAATTTATTTATCCATTCATCCATTGATGGGCATCTTGGTTGCTTCCATCTTTTTGCTATTGTAAACAGTGCTGCAATAAACATGGGTGTGCATATATCTGTTCTTGTAAAGGCTCTTAATTCTCTAGGATATATTCCAAGGAGTGGGGTTGCTGGATCGTATGGTAGTTCTATTTCTATCTTTTTAAAGAAGTGCCATATCGATTTCCAAGGTGGTTGTACCATTTTACATTCCCACCAGCAGTGTAGAAGTGTTCCAATCTCTCCACAGCCTCTCCAACATTTATTATTTTGTGTTTTTTGGATTAATGCCAGCCTTGTTGGAGTGATATGAAATCTCACTGTAGTTTTGATCTGCATTTCTCTAATGGCTAATGATCGTGAACATTTCGTCATACATCTGTTAGCTACCTGAATGTCTTCTTTAGTGAAGTGTCTATTCATATCTTTTGCCCATTTTTTAATTGGGTTATTTGTCTTTTTGTAGTTGAGTTTTTGCAGTATCATGTAGATTTTAGAGATCAAGCGCTGATCAGAAATATCATAGCTAAAAACTTTTTCCCAGTCTGTAGGCAGTCTTTTTACTCTTCTGGTGAAGTCTTTGGATGAGCATAGGTGTTTGATTTTTAGGAATTCCCAGTTATCTAGTTTTTCTTCTGCATTCTTAATAATGTTTTCTATACTGTTTATGCCATGTATTAGGGCTCCTAACGTTGTCCCTATTTTTTCTTCCATGATCTTTATCGTTTTAGATTTTATATTTAGGTCTTTGATCCATTTTGAGTTAGTTTTTGTGCATGGAGTGAGGTATGGATCTTGTTTCATTTTTTTGCAGATGGATATCCAGTTATGCCAGCAACATTTGTTAAAAAGACTGTCTTTTCCACATTTAACTGTTTTGGGGCCTTTGTCAAATATTAACTGCTCATATGCAGATGGATTTATGTCTGGATTCTCAATTCTGTTCTAATGGTCCATGTATCTGTTGTTGTACCAGTACCAGGCTGTTTTGACTACTGTGGTGGTATAATAGGTTCTAAAATCAGGTAGAGCAAGGCCTCCCACTTTGTTCTTCTTTTTCAGTAATGCCTTATTTATCCGGGACCTCTTTCCCTTCCATATGAAATTGGTGATTTGTTTCTCCATCTCATTAAAGAATGTCCTTGGGATTTTGATCGGAATTGCATTAAATGTATAGATCGCTTTTGGTAAAATAGACATTTTTATAATGTTAATAGAAAAATATTTTTTAAGATGACATATACACAGACTAGAGCATATCGTTATGCTGAAGAGAATGATCCAGTTAAGAAAAAGTAAATTAAAGATACAGGAGAGAAAGAGAGAAAAACTTCTGCAGTAAAACCCTTGAGAAGAAGAGAGGGAATGTTATCCAGACCCCAAGGGAAGGGGTGTTTGATGGGAGCAAGGAAACCTTTTATATCACAAAAGATAAGGCAGGGAGTAAGAATACTGTTGATTTCAAAGTTCAAGTGTTGGGAAATTAAGGGAGTTCTGGTCCGATTGTTTTTATTTTCTCATTAAAATATGATATAAGGTAATCTGATTACATTATGAATGCATTAAGAGTTTGCTATTTAAAATATGGCTTGATTTAAGTCCTGCCGAACCTCAATTTTTTTTCCCTGTTGTAAGCATTAAGTATTTCCTGTTATCTGTAATAAAAATTATGAGCTCCTTGAGGTTAGTTAAGAATTATCTTATTCATCTCCAAATCTCCCATTGTGCCTAGCATAGTGTCTACCACCTCAAAATAGTTGATTAATGTGATATAGTAGAAAAAAGAGATGTGCTTTGGAAACAGATTTTAGTTTGAATCATGGCTCTGCCACTTATGAGCTTTGTGACATTGGATAACCTACTTAACATCTCTGAGCTTTAATTTCCACATTTGTAACTTATAAATAATACCCTCACAGCCATTGTGAGGATGAAATAATATAATGAATTTAAGTAAATGGTCTAGCACAGTTCTTGCTACACAGGAGAAGCTCAATGGTGTGCTAGTGAATACTTAACAACCAGCTTTCTTGGTGAGGAGTGGGAGGTCCTGATTTGTAGTTTGCTGATTTCCGTGGTGTAAGTATACCCACTATGGCCAGCTTCGAGTTTACCAATTCCAAAGAAAGATGATCCAACAGAATGAGGAAACTGTCAACCAATATCATTAATATCATACATAAGTAAAATTTTGCTGAAGATCATTCAACAGTGGTTGCAGCAGCACAACTACAGGGAACTGCCAGAAATTCAACCTGGATTCAGAAGAGGACTTGGAACAAGGGATATTATCGCTGATGTCAGATGGATTTTGGTTGAAAGCAGAGAATACCAGAAAGATGTTTACCTGTGTTATATTGACTATGCAAAGGCATTAGACTGTGTGGATTGTAGCAAATTATGGATGACATTGAGAAGAATAGGAATTCCAGAACATTTAACTTTGCACGTGAGGAAACTCTACTTAGACCAAGAGACAGTCATTCGAATAGAACAAGGGAATCTTGCGTGGTTTAAAGTTAAGAAAGGTGTGCATCAGGATTGCATCCTTTCATCATACTTATTCAATCTATATGCTGAGCAAATAATCGAAGAAGCTGGACTATATGAATAAGAAAGAGGAAGACTTATTAAAAACCTGCGATATGCAGATGATGAAACCTTGTTTGCTGAAAGGGAAATGGACTTGATGCACTTTTGATGAAGATCAAAGACTACAGCCTTCAGTATGGATTGCACCTCAACATAAAGAAAAATAAATCCTCACAGCTGGACTAATAAGCAATATCATGATAAACAGAGAAAATATCGAAGTGGTCAAGGATTTCATTTTACTTGGTCCACAGGCAACATTCATGGAAGCAGCAATCAAGAAATCAAACGATACATTCATTGCATTGGGCAAGTCTGCTGCAAAAGAACTCTTTGAAGTGTTAAAAAGCAATATGTCACTTTTAAGGAATAAGGTGGGCCTGAACCAAGCCATGGTGTTTTCAACTGCTTGTGAAAGCTGGAAAAATGAATAAGGAAGACCTAAGAAGAACTGACACCTTTGAGGTATGATGCTGGGGAAGAATATTGAATATACCATGGACTGCCAAAAGAATGAACAAAGCTGTCTTGGAAGAAGTACAGCCAGAATGCTTATTAGAAGCAAGGTTGCAGACTTTATCTCACATACATCAGACATGTTATCAGGAGGAATCATTCCCTGGAGAAGGACATCATGCCTGGTAAAGTAGAGGGTCACCGAAAAAGAGGAAAACCCTCAACAAGATGGATTGACACAGTGGCTGCAACAATGGGCTCAAACATAACAATAATTGTGACACTGGTGCAGGACCAGGCAATGTTTCATTCTGTTGTAATAGGGTCGGTATGAGTCGGCACAATTCAATGTCACCTAACAACATAACAACAATATGATGTCACTGAATGCAGAGTTGTGTAGAGATGTGCACAATCAGCTCTCAGAAACTGGTTCTAGCTGGCTCCAACACACCACTGCAGGGGTGCAATAAATGGCATCTAACATTATAATTTTAAAGATGTCCAGTCACTGTTCAAAATGTAATTGACAACAATACATTGTCATATGTCTGCATTCAGAACTGTGTGCATTTGTCAGAAGCTTTATGATAGTTATGGCAATGATATAATCTCGAATTTGAATAGGGGTATGCATATTTAGGAAACCCTGGTGGCATAGTGGTTAAGTGCCACGGCTGCTAATCAAGAGGTCGACAGTTCGAATCCTCCAGGCGCTCCTTGGAAACTCTATCGGGCAGTTCTACTCTGCCCTATAGGGCCACTACGAGTCGGAATTGACTCGACGGCAGTGGGTTTGGTTTTTTTTTTGGATGCATATTTAATTCAAGGTTCATTTTTACATCACAATTAACAATAACTAATGATCCGGCAAGAGTTTCTGGAGCAATAAAGTAAAACTGATTATAAAATAGTCTCATAGTAGAGAATTTGGAAAATTCAGGCTTTGTATCTGAGAAGGTCTTTATTTGGAACCGTTGGTGGAGTAGTGGTTAAGTGGTACCACTGTTAACCAAAAGTTCAGCAGTTTGAATCCACCAGGCACTCCTTGGAAACTCTAAGGGACAGTTCTACTCTGTCCTATAAGATTGCTATGAGTTGTGATCAACTCCACGACAATGGGTTTGGTTTGGTTTTTTATTTGGCGGTGGAGCCCTGGTGGCGCAGTGGTTAAGAGCTATGGCTGTTAACCAAAAGGTCAGCAGTTCGAATCCACCTGGCGCTCCTTGGAAACCCTATGGGGCAGTTCTACTCTGTCCTATACGGTCTCTATGAGTCAGAATTGACTTGAGGGCAAGGGGTTTGGTTATTTGGCAGTGAACAACAGAGACTCATAGGAGAACCAAGGTTGCTTTGATTTGTAAAAGATGCAACATATGGTATTGTTAACACTGGTGGTACTGTGGTTAAGTCCTCGGCTGCTAACTGCAAGGTTTTGTGTTCGAACCCACCAGCAGCTCCATGGAAGAAAAGACCTGAAGATCTGCTCCTATAAGGACTTACACTCTTGGAAATCCTTTGGGGACAGTTCTACTCTGTCTTATAGTGTAGCTATGGGTCAGAATCAACTGCACAGCACACAACAACGTCAACAACAAATGTACATTTTGTGAAAAATTAAATAAATAAATAATTTAAAAACGTTAAGATAAATGTTAGTTTTCATGGCTTTTTTCTCATTTAATTTACTAACTCAGTGTTAAAATCAAGGCTTTGAACTGGTTCAAATTGGTTCAGTCATGGCTGATGAAGCAAAATTGAAACAGACCCGAATTTTTTTTTTTTTAATTTGAGTGAAGTGAAGCTATAAGTGAAATGGAAAAAAAATTACAGGTTGAAGCCCTGAAATGGGAGACTTGGAAGAGGCATAGTGAGCCCTTTCAGGGGCCTGATGTGGGAAGCTGGATTATTGCCAGGACTGTGGAGAGTGATAAACATTCAAAGCGGCATGGTTAGCCAACATTCTTTAGTGCTGTGCTGCTGTTTCTGACTCTGCCAGTCAAGAGATTTGGTTGCTATGCAAAGTGCACACTGCCCTTGTTTTCTAAGAGGGAGATTAAGTTTCTACCAGGGCTTAGACCAGTAAATTTTCCACTTCCACTTCACCCACATTTTAAAAATTTGGGTCTATTCAGGTTTCACTTTGTTGGCCATGACTGAACAGGGCAGAACCGGCTCAAAGCCCTGATTAAAATTACACAACATATGTAGGGGGAAGTTCAGAAGTCTTCGTCAAAATGTAAATGGTATATATTTGATTATTTACATTTCATGATCATTTAACTGGCATCTTTATTTTTTCCTCATACCACCAACAATTCTTCTCTCTTTTTTTAAATAAAATATTTTAGTGGGAAATAGGCAATAGATAAGTAGTAACTTTGATGAAGGGTAAGACAGTACACAATATTGGGGAAGACAGCACAACTTGTACAAGGCGAGGTCATGGAAGTACCCTAAACACATCCAAACTCCCTGAGGGACCGAATTGCTGGGTTGAGGCTTGTGGGGACCATGGTCTCTGGGAACATATAACTCAATTGGTATAACTTAGTTTATAAAGAACATGTTCTACATTCTGCTTTAGAGAGTAGCGTCTGGGGTCTTAAAAGCCTGTGAGCAACCATCTAGGATACTCCACTGCTCTCACTCCTTTGAGAGCAAGGGAGAATGAAGAAAACTAAAGACGCATGGGAAAGATCTGTCCAAAGGACTAATGGACCACATCTACCACTGCCTCCACCAGGCTGAGTCCAGTAAAACTAGATGGTGCCCGGCTACCACCACTGACTGCTGTGACAGAGATCACAATAGAGGGTCCCCGGACAAAGCTGGAGAAAAATGTAGAACAAAATTCTAATTCAAAAAGAAAGGCGAGACTTGCTGGCCAGACAGAGACTGGAGAAACCCTGAGAGTATAGCCCCTGGACACCCTTTCAGCTCAGCAATGAAGTCACTCCTGAGGTTCACACTTCAGCCAAAGATTAGACAGGCCCATAAAACAAAATGAGACTAAAAGGGTGGACCAGCTCAGGGGCAAGGATGAGAAGGCAGAAGGGGACAGGAAAGCTGGTAATAAGGAACCCAGGGTTGAGAAGGGAAAATGTTGAAATGCAGAGGGGTTGTTAACCAATGTCACAAAACAATATGTGTACTAACTGTTTAATGAGAAGCCAGTTTGTTTTGTAAACCTTCACCTAAAGTACAATTATATATATATATATGTGTGTGTGTGTGTGTATGTACAAGTGTAGAAGAAGGCTTTTAACATACAGAATTATCTTTATTTGCTGTAGAAATTATATCTAACTTTGACCACAACCACCAATTGCTTTTATGCCAGAGCTTACTATTTGCTCTCAGGATATTTATGTTGTTGTTGTAGCCTCTTTAAATATTTTTAGAAATACTGATATGATCTTTCCTTCATCCCAAACCTTTTATCATGGGATTTCAAATGTTTCAAGAGTTTTAGTGATGCTTAGAGATGCATTTCTGACTGATGAAATATTCCTTCAACACAAGACCTTGAAGGACATTAAAATGACAACTCTGTGGATAAAAGGGATGTTCATTTTATTGCTAGAATTGCTTTAACCTGTTTTTCAGAGTATATTATCTTTGATGGGATTTTCAGTTATATCCTGAGGCAGAAGTATCGGAGTTTGAAATCAAAGCAGTATTGGGAAATTTGTATGGGTGGCACTCTAGGCAATTGTTTCACTCAAGGTTATAGAGCAGGAATCTATGTCTGAATAGGTGCACTGCTCCTGTGAAACCATGCTTCCTTACCCTGCAGTGATACAGAAGATATAGGCAAATAAACCCTAGACATGCATTTTGAGTTTGGTTATTATACTAAATTCTTTCATTCTAATTGTCATCATTTTTAATGATATATGTTGAACTATGTTGAACAAAAACATATATTATGTCATTTACATGCAATCGTAATATTAGCATATTAATATTCCATGTAACCTTTGCATCACACTTAGAAGAAATGAGAAAAGAATTTGATACATTCACTCTTAGCCATGGGTTTGAATATCTTTAAGTGATTCTTAACTCTAAGTATAAGACACTCTGGGGAGCTTCTTTAAAAAAAATATGTGCAGTCATTGCCCTTGAAAATTCTGATGCAGGAGATCTGGAGTGGAGACTGACAAACTATAAAACCAAAAAATCCAAACTCATTGCCATTGAGTCGATTCTGATGCATAGCGACCTATAGGGCAGAGTGGAACTGCCCCATGGAGTTTCCAAGGAGCGCCTGGTAGATTTGAACTGCCAACCTTTTCGTTAGAAGCCAAACTTTTAACCACTATGCCACCAAGGTTTCCAAGCTATAGATATAAATCATCTCTGGAGATGACTCTATTGCATATCTGGAATTGTGACCCACCATCTTGAGCAGTAAATCATATCCATGAAGCAGAAAGTTTAATGTTTCTTTTCTAGAGCCTTGTTATTCAAAGAGTAGTCCTCAGACCAGAAGTATCTGCATCACCTGAGAGATTGTTAGAAATGTAGAACCCAAACCTTACCCCAGACCAGATCAATCAGAATCTGCATTTTAATAAGACCCTAAGTGATTTTTTAAAATTAATTAATTTATTTTGCTTTAAGTGAAAGATTACAAATCAAGTCAGTCTCTCATACAAAAACTTACACATGGCTTGCTATGTACTCCTAGCTGCTCTCCCCCTAGTGAGACAGCACACTTCTCCTCTGCACCCTGTATTCCCCTTGTCCATTCAACCAGCCTGTCCCCCTCTGCCTAGGTGAATTTTAAATATGTTAAAATTTGGAAACATTGAGCAAGTGACAGGATTTAACTATTTAAAAGTAAGAAATAATGCCAGTTTTTCATCCCAGGAAACAAACGAAGCAACTGCCTCACTGTAGAGACATAATTTATCCTTCCTCAGTACAAACTCTAGATCTCTAAGTGATTGCTGAATAGTCTTTTTATCCATACTGGAATGAATTTGGTTGGCTTCCTCAGTATTTCAGCCCTAAATTTTCTCCATTTCACTTTGTAAAGAGACTGTCACAGCCCTTTAAGATGCATTGTGATATTCTCTGACTGCATGGCTTTGGTTTCAATGCTAAACAACTTTGGGCTCTATGCTGGCAGAAGTGTAGTCCAGTGTGATTTTGCTGAAGGTAGCAGAGGAAACGTTCTCTATACTCTATGATTTCACAGGACATGCCAAAGTGTTCTGGAGCAGAATCAAGCAATCCCGCTTTTGTCAGTCAACATGATCTGAAAGAACTCTCCCCTACATTCTTCCCTACCATTTCTTCTGTTTGCAGAACACTTAGGTCATTTCCCTTGCAAAACCATATATGTTGAAAGTGAAATAATGGGTCTAATATTTCAAAAGTCAATAAATGATCTGTCTACAGGAAGGAAATTTGTTGCCAGTATAAAATAACAGTTTTTATAATATATACTTCTTGGGCTTTATCTCATTGCACCTATTTCAGGAAATTGGCTTTTTGAATATTCTCCCTCCATTTTTCTTTAAGGTCATATATCAAAATGTATGATTACATTTAAGGAAAGGAGGGTAATAGATTCACTAAATAAACCTCTACTGCTATGAATTGCAACTTTTTGCCTTGTGTATTACACAAATATAACCTCAACCTTATAGAATTTTGATTGAATGTGGATGTACAGTTTTTAAAATTCGATTGACATTACTTGAAAAGAGTAAATTAAGCATTTAAGTTTGAGCAGTGTAAGCAAATAAAAATGTACTTCAAATCTAAAGAGTTATGTTACTCAAAGGAAACTGAAGAGCACTAATTTGCATTTTAGTAATCAGTAATAAGGGTTATGAGGTGTCGATTATGTTCCACGTGTGACCTTTTTAAGTTTCTAGGTAATGCACCTCAATTAATTGTCTGTGGCGTCATAAAGAACACTTTCACTGCAGCATGACTATGAAAAGCAATAAAATTCTTTCTACGCAGCTGAAGTATGAAATGCACAACTGACCTTAGCACTTAGAAGTAGCTCACTGGTGTTAATGCAGGTTTTCTATTGGCGTAAATTACAATTTGGTCAAAAATCTGACTAGCTCAACTAATGCTTTCCTACTAAACATGCAGAGTTTTGTGAAGTCATAGAAATGACCATGCTTTTAAATTTATATTTCATTACCAGCTGTCTAAATACACATTGAAAACACATTAGGAATTTTAGTACTACCATAATGAGCCAACTTGGAAGGACTATTGATGAAACAACTTCAACTCTTATGGAAGGCTTTTCTGCTTCTCTCTAGGCTTGCCCCAAACCATGAAGAAAACCTAAGAATTATTCATTCATTGTCTACTGTGGTCAAATTGCTTAGTATTTAAATTTATAGGAAAAGAGTAATAAAAATAGGTAGATGAGCCATAGTTTTTGTCTTCAGGAAATTTACAAATAAAAGAAGGAGTTTACAGTTACTGCAGGTGTCTAGGAAACCCTGGTGGTGTAGTGGTTTAGCACTACAGCTGCTAACCAAAAGGTCAGCAGTTTGAATCCACCAGGCGCTCCTTGGAAACTCTATGGGGCAGTTCTATTCTGTCCTATAGGGTCGCTATGAGTAGGAATCTACTCGATGGCAATGGGTGTGGTTTTTGTTTTTTCCAGGAATCTAACCATCTATCTTCCAGGAATAAATAGTACATCTTAAAACATATGCATTAAGAATAGGCTTGCGTGTTTGTTGGTGCTGGTGGTAGGGGAGTGAAATGTCTTACGATTTTCTTCTTGAGAGATAGGGAGAACAATAAAACAGGGCACAAATGAAAACACTAGCAATACAGGAAGATCCTGACCTGTCAGTTTTGGCTTCGGGAACTCTGCTGTCTTTCACACTCAGATGCCTTACCACCATTTCTGTGGCATCAATTTACACAATCCATTCTTCTATCTATCATCCATTTTAATTAGAATTATACAAGATTTTATCAAGTAGCAAAACGCAGAACTTAATTTCCACTACTTGGAATTACATTTATATTTCATGCAATCTAATTGATTTCATTTAGCCTAGCCTATTTACTGTAGTTGAAACTATAGAAAGTTACCACAAATTAAAACCCTGGAATAAATGACCTTTCTGTTAAGAGAGCTTCTAGGCCCTAGGACCATTCTTTCCAGCTTGTTCATAATTCTGGATTCCGTTGTGATATTCCCAAGTAAATACTCACATACCCAAACACACACACACCTACATACACAGGGAAAGCTTTCTCTAAGGTCTTATTTATACATTTTTTTTTAAATCGCTTTTAAAGACCTCTCTAGTTCTTGAGTTATCAGAAGCATGATGATAAGTGAATTATTCAGAAGTATCCTTAATAAAATTATATTATAAAATATAAGATACAAAAAAAGACATATGTAACAAAATCAGCTTAGTTCCACTAGAGATAATCACTGTTATTATCTTTACTTGTGAAATTTTTTTCTTGCCTTATGTACATAGGAGTTACACTGTATATATGTTTTATATCCCACTTTTCCAGTCACGTCAATATTCTAAGTCACTTTAAATCTAATTTACTGAGCTTTTGAGGCCCAAATATTAAACTTGCCATGTCATTATCTCAGCTATTATCATGTTAAGAAGCATAAAAAATATGATCCCAAATAAGTTGTTAATTTTAAATTGTAGCATTACCAAATATATTATGTGAGCAAAGAGTGAATTTTTTCATTCTCACTTACTAGCCTATGGACAGAAAGAAAAAGTATTTGAGATACTCTACATGAATTTTTAAAGTACAGAAGAAGATAATTTTGGAATCTTGCATTAATTTATAAAGAAGTACTTGAATTCACTTATACCTGTTTTTTTTTTTTTTCCTTTTCAAGTTCATGAGAGAAATTTTAGTTGTTCATTCCCTTAGGCAAGTTGCTGTTTAGATAATGCTCAAAGGTAAAAGAAAAGATAATTTCTAGTAATCAAAGACAAAACCATATTTATGAAAATAAATCTTAAAACATTGGAGATTTAAAGTGATTAAGCTCACTGAAAATCAGAGGGTCATTTTCTAAAGATCTCTGACATTTGGAGTCAGATCATTGTAAAGGGTACTAGAAATCAGCTTAGTGGTCTGTAGGGTGATAGGCAAATGAGGTTAAGTTGTAACAACGGCCCACAATAAGGACAAAAGTTCACTGGAACAGGAGGTGGAGCGTAGGGAAAAGAGTCAAATAGGAAGTGACTAAACCAAACAAAACTAATTTGGAAAAGCAGATGAGTTTACAACAACAACGGCAAGTGAGAAGAAGGGGACTGACCAGATCAGTCTAGGCTGGCTGGAACCTGGGTTAACATGAGGGAAAGGCCTATGACACAGGCACACATACAAACACAGGCGTGTGTGCACACTCAGGAATGCAGCACTAAAGTATATAATTTATGATTCTTTTGCAGATGGTTTCAGAGAACTAAACCTTAGGGAGGCTATTAATTTAGCACTTCTATGTTTTGTTTTTTTTTTTATGTCAGTTCCATTTACCAAAGAGATTATAAACATGCTTAGAAAAAAAAAAAAAGACAAATATCATAGCAGACTTTGTTAGACATTTAATTCTGTTGATTTTCACCTGAATCTTTTACCAAGAGGAGAAAAATATGTAGGTTTTTTTTTTTTTTTTTTACAAATAAAGTGCAGGCTTGCAAATTAACATATTACATCATCTCTGCTTGTCAAAATCTTACTCATTTTTCAAGATACCTCTCATCGTGGCTATGAGGCCTTTTCTGGTGTGATTTCTTTTTCCTCTGAACACATTTAACAGTTGGTTTATACATGACTTTATGACTTATCATATTCTGTCTCATGTTAAAGTTTTAGGTGTATTTGTTTTAGTCCTTCTATGAGCTTCTCAAGGACAAGAACCCTGTTTATCTTCTTATTTATTTTTTGTTTCTATTGTAGCTTGAATGTCCTGCCATTAGAAGCCTTGCTCTCCTCCCTCAATATTCTTCCCATTATTTTAGAAGTTAGAATATTATCAATGGTGAGGGGGTCTAACATTACAAATTATTTTAAACGTGGTTCTCAGATGTTTGCATGTATCAGAATCACCTGGAGAACTTGTTAAAACACAGATAGCTGGTCCCCACCCCCAGAGTTTCTGATTTAGTACAGCTGGGGTGGAGCCTGAGATTTTGTATTTCTAAGATGCTGTCACTTGATGTTGTTGCTGGTGGTGGGGAGTTCTTCCACTCTGAGAACATTGTTCTCCAGGAGTTAGCAAACCATGGCCCTGGGACCATATCCAGCCCTCAGTCTTTTTTTTTTTTTTTTACTTGCTTAAGGTATTTATTATTTTTTTGTAACAATTTTATGGAATGTCTTAGGCTGGGTTCTCTAGAGAAGCAAAACCAGTGAAGCATATATACATACAAAAAATAAAATAAAATTAACACCAAACTTATTGCCGTTGCATCAATTCCAACTCATTGTGACCATACAGGACAGAGTAGAACTGCCCTGGAGGGTTTCCAAGGGGCATGTGGTGGATTTGAACTGCCGACCTTTGGCTAGCAGCCGTAGCTCTTAACCACTATAGCACCAGAGTTTCCATATACATATGTGTATATATACATATACATACACACATATATTTATATATATATATATATGAGAGAGAGAGAGGAAATGGCTCACGTGATTATACAGGCTAGAAGGTCCCAAGTCCATGGGTCAGGTGTCAAGCTGGCGGCTTCTCCTGACTCATGTAACTGCAGGGGCTGACAAACCCAAGATCGGGAGATAAAACAGCAGGCTGCTGGGTCAAGTCCTAAGAACCGGAGTTCAGATGATGGCAAGCCAAATGCAGGATTCAGAAAGAGCAAAAGCCAGAGAGCTTTGCCAGAATGTCCATATTTATTGGATGCAGGTCATACCCCCAAGGAAACTCCCTTTCAACTGATTGACTGCTCATAGCAGATTTCTTCATGGAGGAGATTGCTTTATATCAGATCTTACCATGGAGGTGATTGCATCATTACATAACTATCAAACTACATCATACCTGCCAATCACTGAGAATCATGGCCCAGCCAAGTTGACACACAACCTTAAACATCATAAAAAAAAAAAACATAGGGAGATATAATTCACATATCATACAATTTGCCTATTTAAAGTGTACAAGCAATAAAAAAAAAAAAAACATTGCCATCAATAGATTTTAGTATATTTAGAAATATACAACCATCGCTGCAATCAATTTTAGAACATTTTCATCATTCCAAACAGAAACTTCATACTCACTGTCTTAGTTATCTAGGGCTATTAAAACAGAAATACCACAAGTGGATGGCATTAACAAATAAGTTTATTCTCTTTCGGTCTAGTAGGCTAGAAGTCCAAATTCAGGGCATCAGCTCCAGGGGAAGTCTTTCTCTTTCTGTCAACTCTGGAGGAAGGTCCTTGTCATCAATCTTCCCCTGGACTAGGAGCTTCTCAGCATATGGACCCCAGGTCCAAAGGACACAGTCTGCTCCTGGCACTACTTTCTTGGTGGTATGAGGTCCCCCTGTCTCTCTGCTAGCTTCTCTCTTTTATATCTTAAAAGGGATTAGCTTAAATTGAAGACTAATTTTGTAGATTGAGTCTATCTAACTGCCGCTGATCCTATCTCATAGGATAGGATTCACAACACATAGGAAAATCACATCAGAGGATGAAATGTTGGACAATCCCACAATACTGGGAATCATGACCTAGCCAAATTGACAGACATTTTGGGGGGACACAATTCAATTCATGACACCCATTAGAAGTCATTACTCATTTCTTCCCAACCCTCCCAGTCCTCCTTAATCTGATTGTGTAGTCCTGAGAACTGAGAATGTATTTATTTTGTTTTGTTTTTGCATTTTTAAAGGGTTAAAAATAAAAACCGAAGAATATGCAACAGAAATCTATATGGCCCACAAAGACTAAAATTTACTATCTGACCCTTTACAGGTAATGTTTGCTGACCTTTGAATATACCACCACTGAATATAAAAATCCAACATCTCAGAGTCAGACACTGATAATGAAGCAAAACAAAAAGCTTCTTTTTTAAAAAAAAAATCTTAAGAATTGCCTCCTGCCTCAGTTCCCATGGTTGATCTGTCAGGGGCACAGATAAATGAATTATGACAAAGCCTAATTAGCTACCAAAATGACAATAATCCCAGTGTTGAAGAAGTTTGGAAAGGTAATATATGAGGATTGAGATCATGATCTAATTCCTCTGCTAAGCTGTTTGATCTTGAGCGAATTATCTAACTTCTCTGAGCCTCAGTTTCTTTTTTTAAGCAAGGTAGGTAGGTATTATTTATATCTTCATTATTGACCTCACCAGGCGCTCCTTGGAAACCCTATGGGGCAGTTCCATTTTGCCTTATATGGTTCCTATGAGTCGGAATTGACTTGACGTCAATGAGTTTGGTTTTTGGTATTGACTTCACAAGTTTGTTGTGAGAATCTAATGAAATGGTAGATATGAAAATGCTTTATAAATATAAGACATACAAATATAAAGTTCATCCTTATACATACTATTATTGATTTAACTTTTTAGCTAGTTTAATAATAACTCCCACCACCACCAGTTGCCGTCGAGTCAATTCCAACTCATGGTGACCGTCACGTGTGTAGAGTAGGACTGTGATCCACAGTATTTTCAGTGGCTTAATTTTCAGAAGTAGATCACCAGGTCTTTCTTTTGAAACACCTCTGGTTTGACTGGAACTCTAGATTTTTGGTTACAGCTAAAAATAATAATGTCTAATAATAACTAAGGTTGTCAAATAAAATATTTGCATGGTACATACTTATACTAAAATATTACTAGTTTTTTATTTGAAATGCAAATTTAACTGGGTTTTCTGTATTTTTATTTGCTATCAAATAAAAAAAAAAGATCAAATAGGAACCCTGATAATAACACAATCTTATTTGTAAACTGTATTATAAATTTTAAAAAGTAATTTAACATGTGTCAATTAAATTAAAGGAATATTGACAATAATTATTTTATCATTATCTCTATTATACATACAAATAAAAAAACGAGGTCCAGTGAGATTAAATTACTTGTCAAAAGTCATTCATAACGTAGTTATGTGTTAAGAGTTGGAACTCCAATCAAGTGTTTTTAATCTAATTAGAGGGGTTCTTTATATCTGTGTTTCCTAAATCTTTTCGGATTCAAGAATCTTTCAAAGTAATCATGAGAAGTTCTTAAGAATTAAAAAAATATAAATTACTTTTAAAAGTTTGTCTTGGTATATGATAAAGAAAAGATGGTAAATGTTAATTTAGATCAGTTTTTTTGTAAGGCTCATTTAAATATACTTTTACAATATCATGTATTTAAACAAAACTTTCAACTATTTTCATTTAACAAGGGGCTCATTGTGACAGGAATTGCAAATTGTTTTCCAATATCTGTTCTCTTTTTTTCAAATAGAAGCCTAATTTTTTTAGCTAGGCACATGGCTTCTCAGATTAAATACTACATTTTCTAGCCTCACTTGTGACTAGATGTGACCATGTAACTAAAACAGTGTTTTTTAAAACGAAAGGTCAAGACTTTTCTTTGTCCCTGATTCATACCTGCAGGCTGAATGCAGATGTGATGGATACATTTCTTGGATAATGAGGTAGAAGGTACCTGATAAGAATGGGAGAGCAGCAAGCTAAAAGCAATCTGCATCCCTGATGACTTTGTGAAGCCACTCTCCCCTTGAACTGCCTACCTTCAGTCTTCTTTTATGTGAGAGAGACATAAATTTCTATGTCATTTAAGCAGCCATTGCTGCTAAATAAGAAGGTTACTGGCCAAGGACTGGTGCTACATACTTTACAATTTCCATGAGCTTAATGGATGCTTTAATCTTACATTTTTTTCTCCACTAAGCTCACTTTTAAATTCAGTCTCATGTGAGTACGCCTGATTGTAGGAACGAAATCACATACTAGATAGAAGTTGGGATGGATGATGAACAAGCCAATCCACCATACATATGTTGTTTAATATGCCTTAATTATGTAAGCTTAAGCATTATTTATTGAAAAATAAACTCACGTTTGCTTTTGGGAATGAATGTATATTAACAAAGACACAGAAAATTATCTCTGGATTAGGCACCAAAAATAGATAAAACTGTTTTATAATTTCATGTTTGATATCTTGCATTTGGCATTTTTAAGAAGTCCATTTAGTTTTACAGAATCATGTTTTATTTCCAAATGACACGATAGAAGAGTAGGTTTTAAACTTTGACATGTTGTAGGTCTAGACAATTTTTATTTCAATTTACAAATATGGTAAAATGAGATATAGTTTTCTTTTTCAACACGTTTTCACTTTATTATGTTGTTTTTCTAATTACTAAAGATATCTTTATGTTTTGTAAGTGATTTTGATCAGAGTAATGAATTTTTGGATCAGATGAGGGTCATCTTGAATTACAATATTATCAGCTTTATATTTCTAATCATCTTGCATTTCAATATAAATTTCTTTGCACATACAAATGAAATATTACATGAATAATAATCAAGATAGTTTAGAGCCATAAAATGGTCAGTATCATCAGAGAAGCTAGCAAGGTCCGTTTAGCTGAGTGAAAAAATAGTGAGTCACGAAAATAGTTACTGATCTTCACAAACCACCATACATAAAAAAAAATATTTACTCAATAATAGATTTAAGAGACTCTCAAATATTTAAAGGAGAAATATGCTCAAATAACAATTTTATTTTATTAGAAAAAATAGACGAATTTATCCTCTTTAGAATAAAAAGAAATAGGCAACTTTGTCTCCTTTGATCATACGAACCTCTGGAATGCAGATTAGAAATATGGCATTAAATGAAAGTAGATTAGACTTCAGAGTCATTTTTTAATTCCTGAAAGTGACTTTTAGTCATAGAAATATTTGTTTTTTACTTAAAACAACAAATACTTATTTCTAACAATCTTTCTCATGAACACAAATCTGTTTTTTTCAGTGTGCCTAAACGCAAAACCAGAAAAGTGGGTAAATCAGGCATAAACCCTTTTGGGAAATTTGCAACATATATATATAATATATATATATATAAATTATAAAAGTTTATGTTTTATATACACATGCATATGCTTTCGTAAAACCAGCATTTAATTTATTGCAAAAATGGGTTCAGCAAATCTATCAGGTACCATTATTTCCAAAACAACTTCAAACGTTTTGTTAGTACTGCTTCGGATGCTTCTGATTATTTTCTGGAGTGAAGCACACCTGCTGTCTTTATAAATTATTAAGACGTCTAGCAAAAAGATGCATTACGGTTCTCTCTCATTTTATGGAAGATTCTTCACTTAATATGACTCAGCTAAAATTTGGTTGGAAAACTAAATACAGTAAGCACTATGCCCCACTTTATAAAATGCAACTAAGAAACAAGTATGTAAAGAGTGTATTGTTTCTCTGAGAAATCTTTACCTGAGCATTTGCACTATTTAAATTTTGTGAAGATTTTTACACTTAAACTATGTTCCAGATATAGCGGTAAGATACAATAATTTTTCGAAAAAGTTTCATTTGAAAATTAAGCAGTTTTTTAAAATTAAACATTTTTAGGAAAAAAAAAAACCTTTGGTTTTTACTGTATGAAATGCCGTAACTCATAGCCCATATTTAAATTTTTCTTCTTGAATACTTAATGTTTATTTTAATCTACTTTGACACTTCATTTGTTGTCTGAATTGCCTTTTGGATTAATTCCTCCAGAACCAGTTCATCAACAACCTAAACTGAGATTATCTTTTAAAATAATAAAAACATTTTATAAGCTACAATTTGGTAATTATAGTAGCTGAGCTAGTTTTAGGTGCCCTGATGGTGCAGTGGTTAAGAGCTCGGCTGCTAACTAAAAGATCGCCAGATTAAAAGCTCGGCTGCTAACCAAAACGTCAGCAGTTCGAATCCATCAGCCGTTCTTTGGAAACCCTATGGGGCAGTTCTACTCTGTCCTATAGGGTCACTATGAGTTGGAATCAACTCCATGGCAATGGGTAAGCTTTTTCATGACAAAATTACTTTAAATTCAAGTTTTTAAGCAAGCCATTGATATAATTTCCCAATAAACCTAAAAAATGTGAACAAATAGAAAATAGATGTCTGGAGGACAAAGCCTTGCAATGAATGGATATTAAATATAAGAACAATTACCAAATGCAATTAAAATGAAGAAAAAGTTTATTGACACTAAAATGCATGATCTAAATATCATTCGCCTCTGTTTCAAACTACTGATATGATTGATATTGGTTTTAGCGCTTTCAAATTAGAAGCTTTCATTTTTAACTAACATTATGGTAAATTGAATAGAAAAAAATATTTTAATATTTATAACAATATACTCAAAAGGCTATTTAAATTCATTGCTGATATAAAGAGAATGAAGCTAGTAGGAACATAACGCAATTATATGTTTCTTTTGACTCAACTCTAGAATTTTACGAGGGCATATTCATTAGTATCTCCTTCTATAAAATGGCCTCCACCATCCATACTTGAAAATTTATCTGTCTTGAGTTAAGGCTGTACTTTTTCCTGCTTTTCTGTTACAAAGGTTTAGCAGGGGTAAGAAGTACTTTTAAACTTCTTTATCAATGTTATAATAAAAGATCCAGGTTTTAACAAGTCAAAATTAGAATATTACATTTATTACATAAGTTACAAGTAATATCAATTTATCCCCCCAAACTGACCTATAGCTTACTTAGAAGAATTATGTTGCCTTATAAAATAACTTTGATTTCAAAATACTGTCTGATGACATTGGAAAAGGTCCATTTAATAGAAGAATCAGTGTAAGTACAGCAAATGATGTGTAAAATTGAATACAGAGGCCTTTACTTTTTTCTCTGTATTTATTGTCACCACCGTTTTCTGGAATGGGAAGAGGGTGGTGAAGCATTCAACAGAGACTTCTATCCATCTGTGGATTGTTTTCATTAAACAGTATAATTTTATGTCAAAACAATTTATGTCCAAGTCTGATATGAATTATGTTCTAGGCCTTGACTATAACAAAATGTTTCTGATCATCCAAATTTGAGTTATTCATTCATTCTTCCTACTTTGCTTAACCTGGGACTACCCTGCAACTTTTTTATAAAGACAGAAATATTCTTCCATAGAACACAAGTTGTGCAATTTCTTTTACCAAGAGCATGGCTGATTTGCCCACAGAAAAGTTTGAATCTTCTTTCTCAAAAAGTTAATATAAAATGAATATTAATAACTGCTTATTGAATGACATGTTTATATGGTTGTTTTAAGTGAGAAAGGAAAGGCAAAAGGAACTTTTTTCCCTATTTCTAGAAATCTAGGAAAACATGCACATTTTTTAATGTCATAACCTTCACTATGCTGCATTACTAATAATATTTAGAATTTAGCAACTGAATTGATAAATAAATTCAATTTTATTTAGACTGTTTTACAAAATATGAACAATCTGAACTTTTCTCTACAATACATCCCTTTGTATAAACATTTGAAAGATATTTTTGTTCTTGTATTATCTACATGTGATCCAACTATATTATTGTAAGTGATTATTGCTATTGAACTCATCAATAGCTTCATTATTGAGCACAGTGATAAAGTCTCCTAATTCAGTGGTTAGCTCTACTGCCTGATTAGACTGAGTAAATTTTACAGTTATTTAGTTTTAATAGCATTTAGTACCATTAAATATTAATACCCTATAAATTATCAATATGGCATAATTAGATTTCATTTGAAATTTCCAATCACACTGTCCTCTACAGATCTACATAATCCTCAGTTTATTACAAGTCCAGCCTCAGTTAAGTCCACTCCACTAGTTCATTTAGATCCTATTTACTTTAGGAAATATCTAAACTATTATTTAAAAAAAAAACCCATATTAGCTGATCATAATACCACAAGTACTCATAATATTTATATAATTTCATAGTTTTATAAGCTTGCTATATTGATTGTCTGCAAATATTAACAATGATAGTATAAATGACAAAAGCTAACTAAAATGTTTGTCATTAACTTGTAGATTCAACCCCACCAGATAGACACTTTTCTTAAAGACAGTAGCTCATTATCTTGAAAGCATCAATTATACCTCTTTTTTCAAACCAACAATGGGTCTCAGATATCTCCTTTCTCTTGATATCTGAAAGGCTTAGGCCTGCAGTTTCCTCTGGGCAGGAAAATAGCCATTTGGATGTTAGCCCAAAGTTTGTATGTAAACACGACTTTCTTTGCTTTTTAAATGCTATTTGATTTTATACATAGCAGAATCCTCTTTTATGTGAAGTTCTTTCCTATTTAAGGCACTTTAACCACTATCCTTTGACTGGACAAGTCATGAATATATATTTTTATGACTCTTATGTTCTGTGCTGTAAATGTCTGTTATATTTTAAATAGTTACAGTGACAGAAAACTAAAGAACAAGTCTAGTTAATTTTAAATCATTTTCAAAAGTTAAGACTACAAAGGTTTCCAGAGTTTGAGTGATATTAACCATATTTTAATGGCCTAATTTGGCTCAATTTCTATTTTAAAAATTCCCTTCCATTTTCATGTCTCAACAGAGCTGAAAATAATGATTGGAAAAAAAAAATCAACACCTACCAGGGTGCTCTAAGACTAATTGAAAAATAGCCAGAATCCAGATAAGCTGCAGCCTGCTGAGAGATAAATGAAATCAAAAGATGAAATCAGAATATCTCATTATATAACTGCCCATCTTGATTTATAATATTTGAATAGTCTGAATTCTACTTTGCTCTTGATTGGTCAAATATTTTGTTCATGATCAAACACAGACCACTGTGGGGAAAAAGGTCCACATTGCTATATCATAATATAGGGATATTTTCTTCTGCAAGGTGGTAATACAGTGTCCTGGAATTCACACCCATAAAAAATGCCAAATTCAATGCTAGAAGAAACCGTCTGCTTTAATATACTTTTAATAGCTTTTGGAAATGTAAGCCAATCAGCAACATCACTAGTATGAAGATTGTGACTAAATATTGGAAGACGGAAAAGTGGGTTAATTTTAATTTCACTATTTAGTCACTAGTCTTGGACACTAAATGTCAGTATAAGAATTTGTTAGTAAAATTTAGTTGTACCAAAAGTTTTACTAGATAACTACGAGCAAGATACCTGCATGTGGCTAGTTAACTCAAAGGTCTGATTTGTTCTTCCTAATAATAAAATTCAATATGGTTTATGAACAAAGTTCACTGAGTTTCATAGTCTCATATTTGATCAGCATAAGCTTCAACTGTGCACAATTACATGGTCTAAAAATGTCATGAAAAGAGACAAATCTACACTACATTTATAATAGTTTTGCTCCTCAAAACTTCAATTGAAAATGCTCCAATTTATTGGCAAAGTTAATGTAAAGTAAAATTTGAAAACAGCCAATTACATGACACCAGTCTAGAAAGAACAGTGCTCACTATTTTATTTTTCTGAGACAAAACAATGGATTTAAATCTCAGAATGAGGAATGCAAGTTAGATTTTAGAAAGAACTTTCTGAAAGCAAAAGTTGTGGATGCTTAAGTGAAGAGTGTTGCAAATCTCTTTCCCTGGGAGCATACACCATCCATATATCTAACTCATTCACTCACTTCTTTCAGATTTTTATTCAATAGTCACTTTCTCAGCGAGGCCTTCTTTAGCCATTTTAACTAAAATTTTATACATCCCCTCAAATTTTCATGCCCCCCTTCTCTTATATTTACTAAAGATCCAACCGAATGCAGAAATTATCAAACAATATCATTGTATACTTTCACCATATTTATTAAATCTATGCTGAGCAAAGAATCTGAGAAGCTGGACTATATGAAGAACTGGACATCAGGATTGGAGGAAGACTCACTGACAATCTGCCATATGCAGATGACACAAGCTTGCTTGCTGAAAGGGAAGAGGACTTGAAGCACCTACTGATGAAGATCAAAGACTACTTACAGCCTTCAGAATGGATTACACCTCAACATAAAGGAACCAAAAATTGTCACAACTGGAACAATATGCAACATCACGATAAACAGAGAAAAGACTGAAGTTATCAAGGATTTCATTTTACTTGGATTCACAATCAACACCCATGGAAGCAGCAGTCAAGAAATCAAACGATGCATTGCATTCGGCAAATCTGCTGCAAAAGACCTCTTTAAAGTGTTAAAAAGCAAAGATGTCACTTAAGGACTAAGGTACACCTAAACCAAGCCATGGTGCTTTCAATCACCTCATGTGCTGGGCAATGAATAAGGAAGACCAAAGAAGAATTGAGGCTTTTGAGTTGTGGTGTTGGTGAAAAATATTGAACATACCATGGACTGCCAAAAGAACAAACAAATCTCTCTGGGAAGAAGTACAGCCAGAATGCTCATTAGAAGCAAGGATGGCAAGACTTCATCTCACATACTTTAGACGTGTTATCAGGAGGGACCAGTCCCTGGAGAAGGATATAATGCTGGGTAAAGTAGAGGGTCAGAGAAAAAGAGGAAGACCCTCAACAAGAGGAATTGACTCAGTGGGTGCAACATTGGGCTCAAGAATAACAATGATCATGAGGATGGCGCAGCACCAGCCAGTGTTTAGTTGTAAATAGGGTCACTATGAGTCGGAACCAACTCAACGGCACCTAACAACAATATATATTGCTATGTAACATACTACATATTTTAATTATCTGTTTTGCTTATTGTCTGTTTTCTCCACTTGAGTATTTTCTTTGTTTTGTTCACTACTATATCCATAACATTCAAACATTATCTGATACATTAAAAAAAAAATCTTCAAGTCAATTCCAACTCATAGCAACCCTATAGGACAGAGTAGAACTGTCCTATAGGGTTTCCAAGGAGCGGCTGGTGGATTCAAACTGCTAGTTAGAAGCCGAGCTCTTAACCGCTGCACTACCAGGGCTCCCAATACATAATAAGTGTCAAACATTATTTGCTGTATGCATAAATGAATGAATGAGGATGATTTAAGCTATGGGCCCTCTTAAATGCAAGTGCATGGAACAATAAGAGGCTCTTTTCTGTTTGATTCACGTTCAGGGTTGAGTCAAAGTGAAACATGATTATTAAACTACCACTGGGTTCATAGAAATATAATTTCTGAGATAATTTACTTTTAATATAAAAAATATTGAAAAGCTAAGCAAAATTACTCCAGAAGAGGTTTTCATAATTGTATTTTTATCCAAAGAGCCAATAATTAAAGAAATAAAAGGAAAAACATTATTGATTGTGTAAGTGTACTAAATTTAGCCATTGCTGTAATTCTTGAACAACCTCCAAAATGGAAGTGTTTAAACAGGAAAAAAAGGAACACCGCTTAGATTAAGGAACAAAAAGCAAATTCTTATACCTACTGATCTTGACCTAAACCCAAGAAGCAAACCTCTTCAAACTGGTTTTTTTTTTAGACACTTGAACAAAATACATTATTTTTCTTTTTGTCCTGAATATTCTTCATATTTTTCTACATTCAATTCAAGTTTATGTTTGGAAAATTGGAGACTGCATTCATCAAGAGACCAATATTCTTAAGAGATTGTCAATTAAATATAATTGCTACTGAAACTATGTTTCTTGGATCAATTCTGAAGCAATATGTTGCTTGCCTGACCTCCACCCTCAGATTAGGAAGTGGGCTAAAGCAAACTCAGGAGAACTAGCAGTCAGGCAGGTATCAGGGTGGGTTTCTGGGAACCAGAGCTGGATGGATATTTATCTGAACTGAAGTCAGAAATTAGAAGAGCCAAAGAGTATACAGGCTAGTCATAAGAAACTCCAGGATTAGAGGAACTGAATTCTGTAATCAAATCTGTGAAAGGGTAAGAAATTAGGTAGAAATTGGAATAAAACAAAGATTGGGAGCAAGAGGGGAACAAAGCAAGTCAGAGATGATGGCTATAAACTAAACTGGGAGAGCAATAGATTTAATGGCCCAAGCTGGGGCTTAATGCCGTCAGGTAACATATGCCGATGAGTTGATTCCAACTCATAGTGACCCTATAGGAAAGAGTAGAACTGCCACATAGGGTTCTCAAGGAGCAGCTGGTGGATTTGAACTGCCATCCTTTTGGTTAGCATTTTAACCACTGTGCCACCAGGGTTTCCACACATGTATATGAGGCCAGTATTATGCAAAGTACAAAATTCCTATTTCTCATTTGGATATAACTTCACTATCTTTTTTCTACTTATCCTTACCACTATGTTGTTGTTGTTAGTTACCATTGAGCAGTCTCTGGCTCATGGTGACCTTGTGTGTAAGAGAACGTTTTCTCAGTCCTATGCCATCTTCCTGATCATTGGTAAGTTTGAGTTCATTATTGTGGCAATTGTGGCGATCTATCTCACTGAGAATTTCCCTTGTTTTCACTGACCCTCCACTTTATCAAACGTGATGTACTTTTCTATCAATTGGTCTTTCCTGATGACATGTCCAAAGTAAATGTTCCAAACTCTCACTATCCTTGATTCAAAGGAGCATTCTGGTTGTATTTCTTTTAAGATTGATTTATTCATTATTTTGGTAGTCCATGGTATATTCAATAGTTTTTAAGAACACCACATTTCAAATGTATCAGTTCTTTTAAGTCTTCCTTTTTCCGTGTCCAGCTTTCACATGCATACAAGGCAATTGAAAAGACCATGGCTTGGGTTCAGGCATATCTTAGTCATCAAAATGACATCTTTGTTTTTTAACACTTTTAAAGAGGTCTTTTGCAGCAGATTTGCCTAATGCAGTATGTCATTTGATTTTTTGACTGCAGCTCACATGGACATCGATTGTTAATCTAAGTAGAATGAAATAATTGACAACTTCAGCTTCTTCATTTATCATGATGTTGTTTATTGGTCCAGTTGTGAGGATTTTTGTTTTTTATGGTCAGGTGTAATCCATATTGAAGGCTGTGGTCTTTGACCTTCATCTGTAAGTGCTTCAAGTAGTCTTCCATTTAGGCAAGCAAGGTTGTATCATCTGCATATTGCAGGTTGTTAATGAGTCTTCCTCCAGTACTGATGCCATGTTCCTCTTCATATAGTTCAGCTTCTCGAATTATTTGTTCCATACAGACTGAATAAATAAAGTGAGGGGATACACTCCTGATGCACACTTTTTCTTGTTTTAAACCATGCAGTATGCCCTTCTTCTGTTTGAACAACCATCTCTTGATCCATGTCCAGGCTCTAAATAAGCACAATTAAGTGTTCTGGAAAACCCTTTTTTTCTAATGTTATCTATAATTTGTTATGATCCACACGGTCAATGCCTTCACATAATCAATAAACAGAAGGAAACACTTTTTAGTGTTCTCTGAATTCAGTCAAGGTCCATCAGACATCAGCAATGATATCTCTTATTCCACGTCCTCTTCTGAATCTGGCTTGACCTTCTGGAAGTTCACTATCAATGTATAGTTGCAGCCGTTTTTGAAATATCTTCAGCAGAATTTTGCTAGCATATGATATTGTTTGATAATGTCAGCATTCCATTTGATTGCCTTTCTTTGGAATGGGAACAAATATGTCTCTCTTCCAGTCAGTTGGCGAGGTAGTTGTCTTCCAAATTTCTTGACATAGTTGAGTAACTGCCTCCAGCATTTCATTTGTTGTTGAAGCATCTCAATTGATATTCTGTCAATTCCAGGAGCCTTCTATTTTTCCAGTGCTTTCAGTGCAGCTTGAACTTCTTGCTTTAGTTTTAGAAGTTCTTGAACATATGCTACCTCCTGAAATGGTTGAATGTCAACCAATTCTTCTTGGTACTGTGACTCTGTGTATTCCTTCCATCTTATTTTGATTCTTTCTGCATCATTCGATTTTTTGCCGATAGAATCCTTCAATATTATAACACAAAGCTTGAATTTTTTCTTCAGTCCTTTCAGCTTGAGAAACGCTGATTGTGTTCTTCCCTTCTGGTTTTCTATCTCCAAGTCTTTGTGCATGGCATTAGAATATTTTTTCAAGCCACACTTTGAAATCTCCTGTTCAACTGTTTTACCTCATCATTTCTTCTGTTCTCTTTAGCTGTCATTCTATGCTTAAGAGCAAGTTTCAGAGTCTCTTCTGACATCCATTTTGTATTTTCCTTCCTGCCTGCCTTTTTAATGACCTTTCACTTTCTTTATGTATTATGCCCTTGATGTCTTCCCATAACTCTTCTGATTCCCATTCATTAGTGTTCAGTGCATCAAATCTATTCTTGAAATAGTCTCTAAATTTGTGTGGGATGTACTTTGGCACTTGTGGACTTGCTTTGATTTTCTTCAGCTATTTTCAAACTTGTAAATGAGCTACCGATGCTCTGTTTCACAATTTGCCCCTGGTTTTGTCTTGACTGATGATATTAGCCTTGTCCATCATCTCTTTCCACATATGTAGTCTATTTGACTCGTGTGTAATCCATCTGGTGAAGTCCAACTGTATAGTCCTGTTGAAAACAAGTGTTTCTGATGAATAAGTCATTGATCTTGCAGATTTCTATCATGTGATCTTCAACATTGTTTCTATCACCAAGGCTGTATTTTTCAACTACTGATCTTTCTTCTGTTTCCAACATTCACATTCCAATCACCACTAATTATCAGTGCATCTTGATTGCTCTAGGAACTGCCATACAATTTCAGACTGTAGCAGGTAGTAAAACTCTAGAATTTCTTCATCTTGGTGTTCATCTTAGGTGCATATATTTGAATAATATCCATATTTACTTGTCTTCCTTGTAGGCATATGGATATTAACCTATCACTGACCACGTTGTACTTCAGGATATGTCTTAGGCTGGGTTCTCTAGAGAAGCAAAACCAGTAAAGCATATAAATATATACATAGAGAAATTTATATGAAAGTAATGGCCCATGTGGTTGTATAGGCTGAAACATCCCCAGTCCCTGGGTCAGGATAGAGGCTTCCCCTGATTCATGTAGCTTCAGGGGCTGGTGAACCCAAGATTGATAGGTCAGGCAGCAGGGCTCTTGTTCACAGGCTGTGAAGATCGATGAATCCCAATATCAGCAAGTAAGACGGCAAGTAAGCTGCTAGCTTAAGACCCAAGAATTGGAGGTCAGACGAACAGGAGCCAGCTGCAGGATCCAGAGCAAGCAAAAGCCTGCTAGCCTTGCCAGAAAGTCCACTTATATTTGATGCAGACTATATCCCCAAGGAAACTCCCTTTCAACTGATTGGCTACTCACAGAAGATCCCATCATGGAGGTGATCATATTATATCAAATCTCACCATGAAATTGATCCCACCATCATACTATTGCCAAACTACACCTTAACTACCAAATCACTGAGAATCATGGCTCAGCCAACTTGACACACAACAGTAATGATCACAGGATAGATTTCAAAATGTTCTTTTTAACATGAACACAATGCTGTTCCTCTTCAATTTATTGTTCCCATTATAGTAGGCCACGGGATTGTTGGATTCAAAATAGCTGATACCAGTCCATTTCAACTGACTAACACCTGGACATCCATCTTCAAGTGTTCCATTTCATTTTTTAGTACTTTCAGTTTTCCTTGACTCTTACTTCATATGTTTCACATTCCATTACTAGTGGATATTTACAGCTGTTACTTCTCATTTTGAGTCATGACACATCAGCAGATTAAGATCTCAAAAGCTCTACTCCACCTGCATCATTAATGTTGACTCAACTTTGGGAAGGTAGCCCCTTCCAACACGGGGACTCATTTTCCAGCACTATATCATGCAAAAAGGAAAAATACTCTCCACATTTCTCAGGCTGAAAGAACAGAAGAAAAAAACTCAAGCCCCGAGTTGCAATATTGAAGGAGTCTATGGGGAAAATATTAAAAGATGCAGGAAGCATCAAAAGAAGATGGAAGGAATACACAGAGTCACTATACCAAAAAGAATTGGTCAATGTTCAACCATTTCAGGAGGTAGCATATGATCAGAAACTGATGGTAAGAAAGGAAGAGGTCCAAGCTACACTGAAAGCATTGGTGAAAAACAAGGCTCCAGGAATTGATGGAATATCAATTGAGATGTTTAAACAAATGGACGCAGCCCTGGAAGTGCTCACTCATCTATGCCCAGAAATTTGGAAGACAGCTACCTAGCCAACAGACTGGAAGAGATCCATATTTATGCCTATTTCCAAGAAAGGTGATCCAACCAAATGCAGAAATTATCAAACAATATCATTAATATCACATGTAAGCAAAATTTTGCTGAAGGTTATTCACAAGTGGGTATAGCAGTACATTGACAGGGAACTGGCAGAAATTCAAGACAGATTCAGAAGAGGACATGGAACCAAGGATATAATTGCTGGTGTCATGTGGATCATGGCTGAAAGCAGAGAACACCAGAAAGAAGTTTACTTGTGTTTTATTGACTATGCAAAAGACTTCGACTGTGTGGATCATAACAAATAATGGATAACATTGGGAAGAATGGGAATTCCAGAACACTTAATTATGCTCATGAGGAACCTGTACATAGATTAAGAAGCAGTTGTTCAAACTGAACAAGGGGATACTGCGTGGTTTAAAGTCAGGAAAGGTGTGTGTCAGGGTTGTATCCTTTCACCATACTTATTCAATCGGCATGCTCATCAAATAATCCAAGAAGCTGGACGATATGAAGAAGAACAGGGCATCAAGATAGGAGGAAGACTCATTAACAACTCGCATTATGCAGATGACACAACCTTGCTTGCTGAAAGTGAAGGGGACTTGAAGCACTTCACTGATGAAGGTCAAAGACCAAAGCCTTCAACATGGATTACGCCTCAAAATAAAGAAAATAAAAATCGTCACAACTGGAACAATAAGCAACATCATGATTAAACAGAGAAAAGGTTGAAGTCGTCAAGGATTTTGTTTTACATGGATCCATAATCAACACCCATGGAAACTGCAGTCAAGAAATCAAATGAGGCATTGCATTGGGCAAATCTGCTGCAAAACACCTTTATAAAGTTTTAAAATTTTGGTTTTTAAATGTTTAAAAAAGTTTTAGATGTCACCTTGAAGACTAAGGTGCGCCTGACCCAAGCCATGGTGTTTTCAATCACCTCGTATGCTTGCAAAAGCTGTAAAATGAATAAGAAAAACCAAAGAAGAATTGACACCTACCAATTACGGTGTTGGCAAAGTATATTGAATACACCATGGACTGCTAAAAGAACAAACAAATGTATCTTGGAAGAAGTACAGCCAAAATGCTCTTTAGAAGCAAAGATGGTGAGACATTTCACATACTTTGGACATGTTACCAGGAGAGATCACTCCTGGAGAAGAACATCATGCTTGATAAAATAGAGGGTCAGTGAAAAAGAGGAAGACCCTCAACAAGATGGATTGACACAGTGGCTGCAACAATGGGCTGAAGCATAATGACAATTGTGAGGATGGCACAGGATCAGGGAATGTTTCATTCTGTTGTACATAGGGTCTCTATAAGTCAGAACTAACTGGATAGCACCTAACAACAACAATTATGTTTTTATACATAGGATTTTCATTGCCTAACTTTCAGAAGTAGATACCTGGCCTTTCTTTCTAGTCTGTCTTACTCTGGAAGTTCTGCTGAAACCTGTCCATCATGGGTGACACACAAGTCATCACAGTAAGATGGGTGGTGAGCATACCACTACAGGTAACATGAAAGAAGTTTGTGATTAAATTATGACTATTAAGAAATCTTTGGTCTAGTTTAGGGAATTTGTAAAAACCAAACCAAAATTATAAGAAAAGCATAAAGACTCAGCAAATACAAAATCAACAACAATGAAAAAGATGAAAAGAAAATACATAAAGAAAAATGATTTAGCACAGAAGATTAAGTAGAACAAAGAAACTGTCAAACACACACACACACAAATACAGCAAAATGACAGCACAGGACTCATACCCATCAATAATTATGCTGAAAATAAATGGACTAAATGTACCAATAAGGAGATAGAGAGTGGCAGAATGGATGAAAAAAAAACACAATCCTTCTATATGCTGCCTGCAAGAGACACACCTTAGACTCAAAGATATAAACAAATGAAAACTCAAAGGATGGAAAGAATATATATCAAGCAAACAACCACCAAAAAAGAGCAGGAGTGCCAATACTAATCTCTGACAAAATAGAATTTAAAGCAAAATCCACCACAAAGGATAAGGATAAGGGAGGACACTAGATAACGACTAAAGGGTAAAAACACCAGGAGGACGTAACCATAAGAAATATTTACGGACCTAACAACAGGGCTCCAAAATACATAAGACAAACTTTAACAGCATTGAAAAGAGAAATAGACAGCTCCACAATAACAGTAGGAGACTTGAACACACCACTTCCAGTGAAGGACAGAACATCCAGAAAGAAGCTCAATGAAGACATGGAAGATCTAAATGCCACAATCAACCAACTTGATTTCATAGACATATGCAGAGCACTTGACCCAACAGCAGCCAAGTATAATTTCTTTTCCAATGCACATGGAACATTCTCCAGAATAGACCACGTATTAGGCCACAAAGCAAGCCTTAACAAAATCCAAAACATCAAAATATTACAAAGCATCTTTTCTGACCATAAAGCTATAAAAGTAGAAATCAATAACAGAAACAGCAAGGAAAAAAAACATCAAATACATGGAAAATGAACAATACCTCGCTCAAAAACTATTGGTTTATAGAAGAAGTCAAGGGCAGAATAAAGAAATAAACAGAATCAAATGAGAATCAAAACACATCCTACCAGAAGCTTTGGGATACAGCAAAAGCACTGCTCAGAGGTCAATTTATAGCAACAAATGCACACATTCAAAAAGAAGAAAGGGCCAAAATCAAAACATTAACCCTACAACTCAAACAAGTAGAAAGAGAGCAGCAAAAGAAGCCTTCAGGCACCAGAAGAAAGGAAACAATTAGAGCAGAATTAAATGAAATAGAGAACAGAAAAACAACTGAAAGAGTTAACAAGACCAAAAGCTGATTCTTCAAAAAGATCAACAAAGTTGATACACCATTGGCCAAACTGACAAAAGAAAAACAGATGAGGAAGTAAATAACCCAAATAAAAAAGAGATGGGCAATATCACAACAGACCCAACTGAAATTAAAAGAATCATATCACATTACTATGAAAAATTGTACTCTAACAAATTTGAAAACCTAGAGAAAATGGACGAATTTCTAGAAACACACTACCTCCCTAAACTAACACAAACAGAGGTAGAACAATTAAATAAACCTATAACAAAAAGAGAGATTGGAAAGTTAATCAAAGAATTCCCACAAAAAAAAAAAAAAAAAAAAAAGCCCTGGCAGTGTCAGCTTCACTGAAGAATTCTACCAATCTTTCAGAGAAGAGTTAACACCACTGCTGTTAAAGGTATTTCAGAGCATAGAAAAGGACGGAATACTCCCAAACTGATTCTATGAAGCCAGCATAACCCTGATACCAAAACCAGGTAAAGACAATACAAAAAAGAATATTACAGACCAATATCCCTCATGAACATAGATGAAAAAATTCTCAACAAAATTCCAGCCCAAAGAATTCAACAACATATCAAAAAAAAAAAAATTCACCATTACCAAGTGGGATACATACCAGGTATGCAGGGATGGTTCAACATTAGGAAAGCAATCAATGTAATCCACCACATAAATAAGGGAAAGAACCACATGACCTTATCAGTTGATGCAGAAAAGGCATTTGACAAAGTCCAACACACATTCATGGTAAAAACTCTAAGCAAAATAGGAATAAAAGAGAAATTCCTCAACATAATAAAGGGCATTTATACAAAACCAACAGCCAACATCATTCTAAGAGGAGAGAGTCTGAAAACATCCCCCTTGAGAATGGGAACCAAACAAGAATGCCCTTTATGATCACTCTTATTGAACATTGGACTGGAGGTCCTAGTCAGAGCAATTAGGCAATAAAAAGAAATAAAGGGCATCCAAATTGGTAAGGAGGAAGTACAAGTATCCCAATTTGCAGATGATATGATCTCATATGGAAACCCTGGTAGCAAAGTGGTTAAGAGCCACAGCTGCTAACCAAAAGGTAGGCAGTTTGAATCCACCAGGTGCTCCTTGGAAACCATATGATCTTATACACAGAAAACTCCAAAGAATCCACAAGAATACTGAAACTAACAGAAGATTTCAGCAGAGTATCAGGACACAAGACAAACATACAAAAATCAGTTGGATTCCTCTACACCAATAAAGAGAACATCAAAGAGGAAATCACCAAATCAATACAATTTACAATAGTCCCAGGAAGATAAAATAATTAACAATAAATCTAACCAGAGACATAAAAGACCTGTACAAAGAAAACTACTAGACACTACAGCAAGAAACCAAAAGAGATCTACATAAGTGGAAAAACACACCTTGCTCAAGGATAGGAAGATTCAACACTGTGAAAATGTCTATTCTACCCAAAGTGACCTACAGATACAATGCAATCTTGATACAAAATCCAACGACATTTTTTAATGAGAAGGAGAAACAAATCATCAACTTCATGTGGAAGGGGAAGAGGCCCTGGATAAATGTCACAGTTTTTGTTCAAGGAGTATTTTTTGAATGAATAAATTACAATGTTTTTACATGGCTGTATGGAAATGCAAATAAGTTGAAATGACTGAATTTCCTCAAGATCTTTAAATATCCCCCAAGGGCTCTCAGAATCTATAACAATATATATAATTACCATTTATTAAACACCTGCCACATAGCAGATACTTTGCATATATTACCTTTAATTTATTTTACCCCTGCATTAACCTCCCAAGTGGGTATTATCTCTAGTGTGACCAAACATTCCAGTTTACCTGAAACTGAGAGGTTTCCTGGGACACAGGAATTTGAGTGAGATTTCCAGGCAAATGTGATCGCCCTAGTTTTTTTTTCCTCACATTTTACAGATGCATACATTGATGCTCATTCAGAGATGTCAAGGGACTTGTTCAAGAATAAACAGCTGAAAAATGCAAAAAAGAAAAAATAGAAATATTTGGCCTAGGGCTCAACTTAAAGCAATAATGCCATTGGGAATATAAAAAATAAACACATGAAACTGCTAAATAACCATACAAGGTGATATATGACCATATTAGTATAGTACTAGCTGCTGTGATAAATAGAAATGAAAATGTGTTATGGCCCAAATGCAAGAGAAGTGCATTTCTCGCTCATGTAACTGTCCAGAAAAGATGTTGTTGGTGAGGAATGGATTTTAAGATACCCAGAGTTATTCTATTTTGCAGCTCTGTCATTCCTTAGGTCCTCATTGTCCAGTTACAGCATAATGGGACAAGCAGGAAGCATATAGAAATCATACATCTGCTTCTCAAAAACCTTGGCTTGGAAGTGGCTTATGTCATTTTTGCTCACATTCCATTGGCTAGAATTCAGCCATATGGTCACCCTAATTGCAATGGAGTATGAAAAATGTGTTCATTTATGTGTCCAGGAAGGAGAGCAAGCATATTTTGAGAACAGTTAGCAGTCTCTATCACAATGATTAAATGACCAAAGAGGAGTACAAATAATATTTGGAGAGTGGAGAAAGATCTTTATTGGTTAGAATTATTCAGAAAAACTTCATGAATGAAACATAAATTGAATAGAACTTTTGAGAATTAGTAGGATTTAGTTCAGCAGAGAGATAGGGAAAGGTAACATAAGCAGAGACAGCACCATTCATTTATTAAAGAAATATTTAATGAGCACCTATTAACTGCAAGCCATTGAGCTAGGTACTTAGTATACAGTAGTGAACGAAGTAGACATTGTCCCAACCTTCTCAAGTGAGGGCAATAAATGTTAAAAAATCTCCAAACTAACTATGTAATAACAAAGCAGTGTGGAAACCCTGGTGGCGTACTGGTTAAGTGCTACCACTGCTAACCAAAAGGTCAGCAGTTTGAATCCTCCAGGCGCTCCTTGGAAACTCTGTGGGGGTAGTTCTACTTTGTCCAAAAGGGTCGTTATGAGTCAGAATCAACTTGACTTGACGGCAATGGGTTTGTTTTTTTGTTTTTTATTTTAACAAGCAGTGTTGAGTGCTAATAGGGCAAACCGGAACAATAAACCAAAAAAACCCCAAACCCATTGCCCTCGAGTCTATTCCAACTCATAGCGACCCTATAGTGACCCTATACAGAGGACTCTAGGAAGGAATAACGGGAGGGGGCTAATTTAGATTGGAGAAACAAGGAATGCCTTTTTGAGAAAGTATCATTTGAGCTGATTTCTAAAGGTGATATTATAGAACTAATGTTTAAACACTGAATATTTGAATGTAAGGAAGTAATGTTTATGTATTAAATGTAATAATGGTGTTTTGGCTACTGTTCAAAGATAAAATAATGTGGTCACCCTGACTTATAGGTAGAAAATATCTTGGAGTGAAAGAGGGAAAAATGGGAAGACTAATTAGGGGATTCTTGTTGGAGCTGAAGCTAGAGATGACAGTGGTTTGGACTAGAGTGATGACGGAGTTGGCAACAAGTAAATATATTTAGAATACATTCTGAAAATAAAATTTAACAGAATTTAGTGATGAGTGTGGGAAGCAAAAGTAATGTCAGGGATAATACTCTTTCTGGTTTGAGCAATCGAGTGGATAGAAGTACCATTTCCTGAGGCAGGAGGGAATGGAAGAGGAATAGATTAGGGGAGCAGAACACAAGTTGTTGAGACACCTTCATTCTGTGAGACACCCAGGTGGAAATTTCAATGAGGCACATGAGCCTGGAGTTCAGGTGAGAATCTGGGCTGGAGATATAAATTTAGGAGTAATCTTTATTCAGGTTATGTTTAAAACCATGATTCTAGAGGAGATCACTTAGGGTTGGTGTGTAGACATAAAAGAGATGAAGAGCTAGAGGAGACTAGATGAACACAAATTCAAATATTTAGAGGTCAGAAAGAGGATGATAAATTCAACTCCGAAGAAGTAACCAGAGAGGGAGGGGAAAACCATGAGAGTCTGATTTCTAGAAATCAATAAGGGTGTTTCAAGAAAGCAGAATTGCTCAATTGTGTTTAAAACAAAATCTGTATTATAGTACTCTATTATTGCATAATAAATTATCTAAAATTTAGCAGCTTAAAATAACAAACATTCATTATCTCACAGTTACCGAGGGTCAAGAATCTGAGAGCAGCTTAGCTGGGTTGTTCTGGCTCAGAGTCTCTCTTGCGGCTACAATCAAGCTGTTAGGGCTGTAGTTATCTGAAGGCTTGCCTGGGGGTGGAGGATCTGCTGACAAGATGGCTCACTCATTTACATTACTGGTGTCAGGAAGCTTCAGTTCCTTGAGGATTTTTGGCAGCAGGCCTCAGTTTCTCTCCATGTGAGCTTCTTCTAAAAACATAGCAGCTAATTTACCCCAGATCGCTCTCTAAGAGAGAGAACAAGGAGGAAATTGCAGTGCCATTTATAACTTAATTTCATAAGCCATATATTGTCATTTCTGTTTTTACTCTATTCACTAGAAGTGAGTCACTAACTTCAGAACATTCTAAAGGGTAGGGGAATTAGCCTGTACCTCTTGAAGGGGGGAGTATCAAATAATCTGTTGACGTAATTTAAAACTACCAGAGTGCACCTTCTTCTGGCAACAAATTATTTAAATATACTCAAAATATATACTCAAACCCTCTCAAAGAACATAAAAGACTCATCTTATTACAGAATGAACTGGAAGCCCGGAATCTCATAATCTAATTCAGGTCTTGCTGCAGATGAGGCTCCTTAGGTATAGTTTCTTAAGTACAGCTCCTTGAGTACGGTCCCTCTCCATCTGAAGACTTGGAAAGAAAGAGACAAGTTTTCTGTACCTCACATATTCAGTATGCAATGGTAGGACAGATATAACAGTTATAGACAATCCTGTTCACAAAGTGGGAAATTGGAGGCACGATGTCCAAAGAAATTCTGAAGTCAAGCCAGTCAGATGTTGGAAGTTCTTTGATTAAGATTCATTCCTGTTCCTGACCAGGAATAAGTCTCTATGTTTCTCTGGGTTTCTGGGTATGCCGTCTGAATCATCCTTTCTTATCCATGAAAAGTACCATAAGTTGTAGCTGAGTAGTTTTCTCAGTCTTCTTCCCATCCCAGTAGAAGTTTGGGATCAAAAGGCTTCTTTACATTTGCTACTCTGTTCATTTCAGCCAAAGTTGGCATTGTTTTGTGAATAGAATTCTTTTAAAAAATGTGTGAGTCTACTATTAATCTTATTGGGGTTCACTTCCTTAAACAAAAGCCACACTCATAAATCTTTTCAAGATAGGGCCTTCTCTATCTTGGGCTTCAATTGAGATGGCTGCAGGACATACTCTAAAGCTTACTGGACACCTTAATTTTTTTAGAAGGTATAAGAGGCATGCCTATAAACTCTGTAGGGGGACTTTTGTCTGCCCGAACTATTCTCTGAAGGTCTACCTTAGATCTTTACGAGGTCATAACAGGATTTTACAGTCACACTCTTGGCTTAATCTTTAGACCATATTTTCCTGGAATGAGGTCTGGAAAGCATCCTTTAGATTTGACAACACAAAGATCATCAATGACCTTATGAAGAGAAATTTTGGTATAGTAGTCAGAGGAGAAGGCTGATTAGAGTGAATTAAAGAACGCATATGGGATGTGAGGCAACCCTGGTGGTGTAGTGGTTAAGGGCTACGGCTGCTAACCCAAAGGTTGGTAGTTTGAATCCACCAGATACTCCTTGGAAACCCTACGGGGCTGTTCTACTCTGTCCTATAGGGTCGCTATGAGTCAGAATTGACTCCACAGCAATGGGTTTGGTGGTTTTTTAACGGGACGTGAGGAAGTAGAGACAGCATGCATGTATATTATAAAAATTCTAGTTGTAAAGGGCAATAGAGAAATAGATCAGTAACTGAAGGAAAATATTGGATTAAGAAAGGTAAGCAAAAGAATAAAGATAAGCATAAGTACATCATTTTCAAGGGAAGTTGAGATTTTTCTGGTTAGAACGACCAGCTAAATAGGGAGCTTCTAGAGTCAGAAAACTGCCTGCCAAATTTAAAAGTTGCCGTTATAGTCAAGGAGCTCCAAAACCACATTGACAGCACCACAATCAGGAAGCTGCCACGACTAGGACACAACCACAGGAGGAAAGCCTGCAAAGTCAGGAAGCCACTGCAACTGCCGTGGGCTCTGAAACCGCTTTCTGCCTGCTACAGTTCACACCAGGACAACGGAAGCCCAGGCCTCACCTGTCTCTGGACAACCACAGAGCTGGTAAGCAATACAGGGCACCTGCTAATGCGACTCTAGAAAAACAAAATGTTTTTACTTAGCAGTCTCATGCAAGTCCATGTGATGAGCCAAACATAATAGCATCCTGAACTCTAGCAGCAAGGTAGTCTGTAAAACATAGTTTTTAGTTTTTCAATCTCTGTTGATTTAAAAGGATGGAAGAATTGATGCTCCATGCCTATTCAGCACAGCCAGTCCAACAAATAAAGCATTTTGATCCTGAGACTCAGAACAACATATAATGCCAACGAAGGAATGAATGACAGAATGATACCCAGGTGGAAATATCTGATAGAACGGCTAAGACACAAGACTCAAATTAGTGTTGTGTTGGAGCTGGTTTGTACTAACTTGAAAAGACCAACTGTTAAATGTTCTGGAACTTTGCAAGCCAGTTGACATCATGTTGGTAGCTTGAAATCCTGAAATACTACTAAATGCCCCCCCGCCCCACCCTAGACTGATTGTTAAAAATGTACCAGAATACCTGGTACAGTGACTTGCAGTTCATAGCAGTTGTAATGTGTTTTTTTTTTTTTAATGCTCTGATGTCTTAGGCTTTATATAGTTAAACTTCTTTAAATATAATATTAAAGAGGGTTGGCATTTATCGAGTGCCTATGTTATGTTCCATAGACTTTACTAGGTGTTTTAACGTATAATAGCTATAGTGAATGCAGATGGGCAATATGGCACTGGAGAACTGAACCAATTTTTTAATGAATTTAATGAACCAGGTAAAAATGCTGTTATGTATGCCAGGGTGCTCTGGTTCAATTATTTGGGAAACTTTTGAATTGCCTGCCTTAGTTTTGCGTACAATGAATTTCAGGTGCATTTAGCTTAGGGGAGTTTTGCGACTTGTTGATCTGGGATTCAAACCCAGAACAGTCTTGCTGTAATTGTCCATGATTTTTTCAGTGCTTAATGCTATATAGCTCAACTAGTGATACATTAGCCAACTAGAAGTACCTGAATTATATTTAAGTCCAACTTTAAGGCACTCAGTAAAATGAAGGTGATGTTAATAACAATTACAGTGTTCAATTGCATGTTACAATGAATTTCAGTTGTTGTTGGTCCTATATGTTATATAGGTAATTAACTAAAGTATATATAGCCAACTGCTTTGCCAGTGTAAAATTATGCCACAATTCTAAGAACAGCAGTAAATTAGAAATGTTAAGATAGTGCAGTGTGCTCCCTGTAGTCTACAGTAAGAATTAGCTAAGTCTATCATAAAGTCATGCTCCAGAAGATATAATTGTAGTGCTTATATTTCAAACATACAATATTAGGCCTTGGTGATTCACTTATTGTTAATAGAGGAATATAGAAAAGTAATTTCATATTTATTACCGCACCAAAATCAACCTCCCTTTATAAAACACAAGCCATACTGTATTAGAGAAAATAAAAGGTATTGGCTGGAACTGAATTCAAGACAAATAAAAACAGCTGGAATAAAAAATAGTATAACTTTATAAAAGGTATTTCCCTCAAAATGAAAATGTGGTTTATCTTTTGGACTCAGAATTCTTATTTTACCCTTAATCTTCTGGATAAAATGCATATGTATATCATTTAATGACATTCTTTTGTGTGTGTGTAAAATCCTATTTTAATAAACATTGCAATTCCTGGAAGACACTGTACTCTCACAGTTTCATGTGCTCACTAGATGGCAGCATTAGATAAACAATAGATACGCAAACGGTTTCCAATCACATTGTGTGACGTGAAATAGCAATATTAACGACATCCCTTCCAGGCATATTTCAAATTTCTTTTTTATAATACATAGATGAGTTGTTTGATTTTTTAAATTTTATTCAAGTACTCTCATTTTTTCCCCCGAAATAGTGAGTGCTTTTAGACTTTTAACACTTTGTCTTATTTAAGAGGGAAAATGTATTTCTTGAAATTTACTTAGCAAAGTGGTTAGAAAATAGCTTTGGATTCTGTTCATGGCTTCATGAAGAGTGAACCCAAATCTTCTATTTGAGTGTTAGAGAACAAATGATGATTAACTTCTGATTGAGAACAAACTGATATGGAAGTGGGTGCAATAGATATTCAATATAGTGCCATTAAAGATTACTGTCTGTGTATAGTCATCAAACAAGCCTGTTAAAAAGTTAATCAATCACTTTAAATCTCTTACTTGGCTCACACCAAAGTGTGCAGGTACATGAGTTAGGGAATGGCGGTGGTGGTATGTAAGCACGGTAGTATGTATACATTCAGTTCAAAAATGAAGTTGCTAATAATCTGGTAAAATTGGATAAGCCTATATATATCCAGGTGTCCCCAAACTGAGGGGTTAAGTTGAAAACACTCAGTTAAGACAATATGTGAACAAAAAATGTTAAAATGGATTTCAAAAATATCAATGATATTGACATGGATTTGATGCACTAAAATGGTCTGATCTAGGTCTGGAAGCCATCCCATGTAATAATGGTGTTAATAACCCATGTCTCACCTGAGACTTATAAATAAAGGCCTCTTCCAAAAAAAAAAAATTTTTTTTTCCACCATACATAGGAGACAGATGGAATGTCATCATTATCAATAATATAGACTGTATCCATAAAAAGAAGGCATGACTTGATATTTTGACAAGTCAGAATTGGAACCTGACAAATAAAAAATAGCTTTAAATTTACAATATTAAGAACTGAAAAAGAAATCGATAATTCAGTAGAAATATGCAAATTATTCAACACCAAATTTTCAGAATTAGAAATGGAAAGAGCTTAATCAGATCCATCCATATAACTTCTAACTCAAACCAACACTATGACTAGGTCTATTAGCTAATTTGAGCTAATGATCCAGGAGAAAGAATCACTATTTTCAAAATAACATGGAAGTGTCCTATTTGTAGTTACCCCAGAAGGATAAATGTCAAAGTGCAACATGAAGGTGGGGTTTCGGCAAGAGAGAGAATCAGGTTTAAGCAAAATTTCCTTTGAGAATTCATTTACAGGCAAATACTACCAGGAGGAATAGCTGAGAAGTCCTAACAATGTGAATGAGTTCATCAAATTTGGCTCCTATAGGGCAGGAGAAACCAAATCCAAACCCAGTGCCGTCAAGTCGATTCCGACTCCTACCAACCCTATGGAAACCCTGGTGGCGTAGTGGTTAAGTGCTATGGCTACTAACCAAAGGGTCGCCAGTTCGAATCTGCCAGGCTCTCCTTGGAAACTCTATGGGGAAGTTCTACTCTGTCCTACAGGGTTGCTATGAGTCAGAATCAACTCGACGGCACTGGGTCTGGAGCAACCCTATAGGACGGTGTAGAACTGCCCCATAGAGTTTCCAAGGAGCACCTGGTGGATTTAAACTGCCATCCCTTTGGTTAGCAGCTGTAGCGCTTAACCACTATGCCACCAGGGTGGCGAGACTGAGTCTTGCGTACTTTGGACATGTTCTCAGGAGGGATCAGTCCCTGGGGAAGGACATCATGCTTGGCGGAGTACAGGATCAGCAGAAAAGCGGAAGACCCTCAAGGAGGTGGATTGACACAGTGGCTGCAACAATGAGCTCAAGCATAACAATTGTAAGGATGGCTCAGGACAAGGCAGTGTTTCATTCTGTTGTGCATAGGGTTGCTATGAGTCGGAACTGACTCAACGGCACCTAACAGCAACAGGGCAGGAGATGGTAACATGAAAACTCTACGCGTATACAGACCAGAGGCAAGTGAGGTCATCTGAAATTAATTTTACTCACATCAGAATTTTCCCTGTGGCTGACCCTAGGTGAAGTTCACATGTTCTCATGAACTTTAAGCAGATTTCCTGCTTTTGGGAGATATTGCAAATTATAATATGCTAAGAAGTGCTACTTTTTTTTTAAAATAAGCATTCATATTTAGTTAATGCAAAAAATGTAAACACAAACTTAATTTTCTACAAGCTACTATTTTCCACATATTGCTATAAATTTAGATTCAGTAACGATTGGTAAAGAGTTATTTGTTTAGATACTTCAATACTGGTATGTAGCTATATCTCTACCATCTATATCTGTATCTATATTTTTCTACACTTTAAAATACTTATTGTACCCTATTTGATCATTACAACAATCTTGTAAGTCAGGCAGATGTTGCCACCCCTGTTTCACAGATGAAGGTTTGGAGACTTTAATAACTTGCCCAAGGTCACAAAGCTACCAAACAATATTGTAGGGTTACAACCCATGTATTTTAATTATTCGATTTCGGTCTTTCACCCATTACACTAAATTGCCTAACTACTGTAGAAGGCCTGCACTCAGAATGTTTAGGAAATGAAAGTATTGGTTAGTCTAGTGTCTGACAAACTAAATGTTACTGTCATTGTAGGTGTCTACTTCCACAAACCTGAAGTTAAGAAACAGCAGCAGACACCTTAAGAAGCAAAGATCTTTAATTTTTCCCCTTCATCAACAGCAGTAGAGGTAAATAAAAATCCTCTAGCGATCTCTATTATCAGTAACTTCCCCAGTGAAGTTTACTAAATTATAGGCTTATATGATGGCAAGATACCTGGAAAAATGGCATGGCGTCGGACCTTGACTAACTTCAGGAGGAGGGGAGAGAATCAATGTCAGCATCAGCACAAAGCTGATTCTTATGACGTGGTCAGACATACCTCTACTCTCCAACCTTTTTACCAGTTCTGACACCAGTCATCCCTCCCGTAGCACTCTCTACTTTTCTGCTGGGTTCAATAATTCATTGCAATAGCCGCACAAAACTCAGCGACCATACTCATGATTATGAGATTTATTAGAGAAGTAACAGGTTACAATTAAGGGTCAGGATCAACTTGGAGGTAACAGGAACAACTCAGGAGACAGTTCTTCGATCAGGACAGCTTATTCTCAGCTGTACCCGCAGATAGGCCCCTCTCTCAGCTCTTGGCCCTCAGCCTGGCCTCTGCCTTGCTCGGGAAATATTACAAGGCCCTTTAGCTCCAGTGATAAGTGCACCCCACTCTGCAAGGAAGCCTCCTGCCTGAAGGCACTCAGCTCTCTCGCTCTGTGGTTCGGTGAGATTAGCCTGCCCATCCCATACCACTGCCTTCTCACGCCATCTTCAATGTTACAGCTCTCTCTGTCTCCTGTGTCTAGGAGGTTCTTAGCACAGGGACCCTGGGTCTAAAGGACACACTCTGCTCCAGGCTCTTCTTCTTGATGGCAGTGAGGTCCTACTCCAACCTCTGAGATTGGTTCCCTTTAAGCCTAGTGGGATGGCAAAACTGACCAATTCCCTACAAGGGTTACATGCACCATATTTGCATTAGCAAAACTGTCCAAAACCCTTGGTGGTCCCCAAACACCTTATTTGCATAGTCCCACCCAGTCATTTTGTGGGAGTTTCAAGACCATGGCTAGAAGGGCCATATTAAAGCAACTCACTGAACCACAAAATCAGTCAAAATGCTTAGATAGATAGGCAGATAGATAGATCAGTAGACAGATAGATAGGCATATAGAAAAATTATGATTGGTTAACACCAGAAAACATAGTTTTTACTGTAAATTGTAAGGGGAAATTTTTTTCCTTAAAGAAGGAAATTGTAAGAAAAGATGACATTATATAAAAATTAATGAAATACATCATCCTGAGACCAGAAGAACTAGTTGGTGCCCGGCCACAATCGATGACTGCCCTGACAGGGAGCACAACAGAGAACCCCTGAGGGGGCAGGAGATCAGTGGGATACAGACCCCAAATCCTCATAAAAAGACCATACTTAATGGTCTGACTGAGACTAGAGGAATCCCGGCGGCCATGCTCCCCAGACCTTCTGTTGGCACAGGGCAGGAACCATCCCCGAAGACAACTCATCAGACATGAAAGGGACTGGTCAGCGGGTGGGAGAGAGATGCTGATGAAGAGTGAGCTAATTAAATCAGGTGGACACTTGAGAGTGTGTTGGCAACTCTTGTCTGGAGGGGGGATGGGAGGATAGAGAGAGAGGGAAGCTGGCAAAATTGTCATGAAAGGAGAGACTGAAAGGGCTGACTCAATAGGGGGAGAGCAAGTGGGAGTAGGGAGTGAGATGTATGTAAACTTATATGTGACAGACTGATTGGATTTGTAAACGTTCACTTGAAGCTTAATAAAAGTTAATTTAAAAAAATTAATGAAATAATTTAATATATTACTAGAGAAAACCCTGGTGGTGTAGTGGTTAGGTGCTACAGCTGTCAAATCCTCCAGGCGCTCCTTGGAAACTCTATGGGGCAGTTCTACTCTGTCCTATAGGGTCGCTATGAGTTGGAATCGACTCGATGGCAGTGGGGTTTTTTTTGGATTACTAGAGAATGAAATTTTACTAAGAAGTATTTTAGTATCCTTGTACATAGTAGTGAACAAACTATCAGCTCAAAATCATAATTAATACATTTAGCTAGCAACTCTTTCAATTTTTTGACTGATTTGACTGGTTGTTTTTAGTCTTGAACCCTATGGTTGTCCAAATGGCTTGTACATATCTACACAGTATTGGTTTAAAGGAGAATATGTATTATGTACAAAAAAAAAGATACATTAATCAAGTAATTCTGAAAACATGCCATTAAACAATGATAAATGGATTTCTCTTCTGGAAGGCTTCTCAGAGCCTTTAATATTCTCAGGAATTTTAATATTCTCTTGTGCATTGAAACCTTCTGAAGCCATATTTGACAACAGAAACCCTTTTCAATGAACATCTATTATTATTTTATAGGGAAAGAATGTTTTATGGAACACAGCTGAAAAATTCAGGGCTATAATGACTGGGAAAGAGATCTTTCATGTCAAAATTATAATTTCATCAAGGGCTTACTTGAAATATCAGAATGATGTTTAAAATTTGACTCGGTTTCCAAAGCAATGGTGTTCCAAAGGCATTTGCATGTGTTTATATTTCAGTTACGAGCCCAGCTTTCCAACTGGTTTGCATAATGTTAAGATTACTTTAAAACTGAATCAATAAAATGATTAGCTGTTACCTCAGAATTAAAAATAATCAAAATGTTTCAATTTCCCAGTGGTGACTCCTAGTCTAATAATTCCATTTTGTTTTGTTACAGAACATTTATTTTTTTAACAGACTGATCATCTGTAATATATACTGTATACATAGTATGATTTTATAATTTTTTTTTACTGGCTAATTATTGTTAGCAGATTCATGTAAACAGTAACTCAGCATCTGAACAAAATGTGCTTCAAGATAATATCATCTAAATTCTGATTAAGTTAAATAATTAGTACAGATCAGATTTATCCCTAGATTATGATAGTTAGGCGCCCAGCAACACAACATATGGAATAAATACTTCCAACCATCTTTCCTAATTTTGTGTTTTGAAGTCTAACGGCAATTTAAATAAGACTCCCGGGGTGCTGACAACTGCTGGGTTTTAAAGGAAAATTTAAAAATCACTACGGTAAGTCAAAATCTATTCTAAGGAATAGCCACAGAGGTTTCTGATGGGTTAGAAGTAATCTTGAATATCATACAGGCTAGTTAAAAAATTAACACATTTCTTTTAACACCTATAGCTTAGGTTAAATTGGAAAAAAATCAGTTGCCTCATTTCTCATCCTGGTCTTTCTAACCATCATTTGATTCAATTCACGCTTTCCACTAGCTGTTGGAACAGGAGTGCACCATCACCACTAATTTGTTCTTGAATTTGAAGGTCACAGAACCTTATTTTTCTAAAAAATTGCATATTAACATATTTGTGAATATGCAATTGAAAAATCTAGGAAATATTCAGAATTAAGGTGATTATTAAGAAATAGGCTTAATGAAGTTTAATCCTCAATTCTCTATTTCAGAATGCCTCTCTATTTTCTCTATTTGGAAACCCTGGTGGCATAGTGGTTAAGTGCTATGGCTGGGCAGTTCTACTTTCTCCTATAGGGTCGTTATGAGTCGGAATTGACTCGACGGCACTGGGGTTTCTTCTCTATTTTCTAACGGTGAGTTACACCTCATGTTAACTATAAAGTATGCCTTACTTTACTACTTGTTAATACTTCCCATATATTATAGTAAGAAAACTGAGAAAAGAAAGTCGATTCTTTCTGCAGTTACATTAAAAGTTGGGGGAGAGGTGTCTGAAATTAATGAAGTTTTAGGTTTGTTGAGATTTTGTTTCATGTTCCATTTTTCTCTATTGTCAAAACTTGGGAAACTATTGTTTCTAAAATTAAAAAAAAATAATTTGTTACTAAAAAAACAATCATTTAATTCAATGAGGGATTTCATAAAGCGATAGAGAAATATGGAAAATAAATAGAAATACCTTCACTGTTGTTCAACAGAATATATGGCTGTCATCGAAATGGCTATGCTTGAAACTAGCAATGATAAAAAGGGAAAATATTTTTTAAAATTAAAACCACATTTAATTTTAAAGCTCAGGTAATATAGTTACAGTCGATTTGCGAGTTCTAAACATAAAATCAATGGTTGTTTTTTACGATGATATGGAATGGTATTTTAAAAAGCTTTCAAATTGAAAAGTAACAACCACCAACCTTATACTCAAGTGTGCTACTTAAAATATGCCTGCTGTCTTCAAAAATTTACTAAGACATTTCGAACCAGGTGTTCCTACTAATCCTGTTTTCTCAGCATTTAAAAAGAATGCTTCTTTAACAATAACACTATGTATTAAAGCTTTACACATAAATACTAAAAATTACCATTTCTTCTTGCATAGATAATTGAGCAAACCTTTCCTACTAACCTTTGCAACTTCCTAAGCTTAAATTCCAGTAACCATAATCACTATCTGGAATATATTCTCCACTACATTACTTCTGGAAGCCCTGGTGGCATAGTGGTTAAGCTGCTAACCAAAAAGTTGGCAGTTCGAATCCACCAGGTACTCCTTGGAAACTCTATGGGGCAGTTCTACTCTGTCCTATAGGGTTGCTGTGAGTCGGAATTGACTAACCGGAAGGTCAACAGTTTGAACCCACCCAGGGATCAGCAGAAGAAAATGCCTGGCTATCTGCTTTGGTAAAAGATTACAACCTAGGAAACCCTATGGGGCAGTTCTACTCTATCACACGGGGTTGTTATAAGAATCAACTCAACAGCACACGACAACAACATTATTTCTACTCACTTAGCAGAACCAAAACCATGGCTTGATGCAACATTTTGTGTACACAATGCCTGCATGCAGGCAGCTGAATATGGCTGAAAAAAAACCAATAATGTTTAGTGTTCTCACTTTAAATGCATGACCATGAACTTCAAGTGGGTTATTAAATGTTGGCTAATAATCTTTTTTTTTTTTTAATAATCATACTGTATTTCCCTGATCCTCTCATTCTCCCACTCTCCTAGATGACTACTGCACACTTTTTCTTCTCTCTTCAAACCTCCAACACATCCCCCGCATCCAAATTCTCACATGTTGGCCTTGCTTCCTACTTTACAGAGAAAATTGAAGCAGTTAAAGAAGAACTTCCACAGGTTCCCACCATCCTACCCACCCAGCTATCTGCATTAGTGTCCATATACTCTGCATTCTTTCCTGTTACTGTAAGTGCAATACCCATGCTCCTAGCGAAGGCCAGGCCCTCCACTGGTGCAGGAGATTCCATCTGCTCTCAGCTATCAAAGGATTTTCTCCCAGCAAGTCTCCCTCTTTTTTTTCCCCTAAATCAGCAAAAAAAAAAAAAAAAAAAACATGTTTCTATTTCTCTTATCTCTTATGAGCAAAATAAAACAATGACCTCTAAACGTCACTCTCCCTCCAGATTTAGATTTTGTCCAATTCTTTTCCTTCGCCTTACAGAAAAATTCCTTGAAATAGTTCTTTACATTTTCCTTAATTCTTCTCCTCTAATTTATTTTTCAGTTTTTTTAAAGTTATATTTTGAAATAATTTCAAATTATAGAGAACTTGCAAGAGTTATACAAAGAACTCCCAGATACCTTTCACCCAGATTCTCGTTCTCCAATTCTCTCTGGAATTCACTCCAATCAAAATTTCCCCATTTCCACACTACTGAACTACTCTTGTTAGTTATTAATGGAACTCTATAATCAATGATCACTTTTTCGATTCCTCTTATTTGGTCCGTCAGCAGCATTTTACATAGTTGATTATGTCTTTCTCCATGAAACACTTTTTTCACTTGATTTCCAGGACTTGATTTTCCTACTACCAGATTGGCGCCTTTTTCTCAGTCTTCTTTGCTTACACACCCTCATCTTCTTGATACCGCAGGGATCAGCCCTTGGGCCTCTCGTCTTTTCTATCGACACTCATTTCCTAGATAATTTGATTTGGTACCATTACCTTAAATACCGACAATATGTGACAAATCCCAAATTTATTTCTGAGCCTGGACCTCTTCCATACTTATATATACAATAACCTATTAAAAGTCTCACTTGAATTTCTAATTACAAAACTCAAATTTAACTGGTTCAAAACTAAATCCCTTATCCCTCCCTCCTGAAACTTGATCCACTGAAATTCTTCCTTATTCCAGTTAAATGAAATTTCATTTTTCCAGTGTGTTCAGAGCAAGAACTTTAGAGTTATCCTTGACTTCCTTTTCTCTCACGCTCACATTTAATTCACCAACAAATCTCATTAGCTCTATCATCAAAAAATATTCACATCTTACTACATCTCACCACCTCCACTGCTACAAACCCCAGTTTGATCTATCATCTTCTCTCACCTGGATTATTGCAATAACTTCCTAAGTGGTCTCTCTGCCTCTGCCTTTGCCCACCTACAGTCTATTTTCAATAAAGCAGATAGAGTAATCCTTTGGAAATCCTTTAAAAGTCCTTTTAAAAGGATTAATCTTGTCTGTTGTGTTGAAAATATTGCAAGTGGGTAAAGGCAGAGGCAGGGAGGCAACTTTATTAATTAATAAGATAATATTGACAAGTTAATGTCATTTCTTTTCTCAAAACCATGTAAACTCTTGCTGATTTCAGAGTATAGGCCTTAATTCTTGGAATGCCCTACCAGGCTCTGCATTATCTGGACCACCTGCTACGTCTGACCTCATATCCTGCTAATCTCCCACTTTTTCTAAGGTCATTCCTGCTACATGGGCCTCTTGCCTACTTACTTTAGAGATGTCTGTTTTCGTTGCACATGATTAGCTCCCTTATCTCCTTCAAGATTTGACTAAATGTCATCTTTACAGGCAGGGCTTCCCTGAGAAAGCAATTTAAAATTGTCAACTGGTACTCTTTATCCCCCTTCTCTGCTCTATTTTTCTTCATAGCATGTATCACCATCTAATATTCCACATATTTGATTTATTTTGCTTACTTTATATCTTTCCCCACTGGAATACAAGCTCCTCAGGTCAGAGATTTTTGCATGATTTATCTAGAATAGTACTTAGCACATTATACATAGTCAATAGATATTTGCTGAATGAATGAGTGATTCATTTTAAAAAGTTTCCTATTCCAAGTAAATAGATGTCATTTTGTGAATATGGTAGGGAATTTACTCAGTTTCAAAATTGCTTAGGTTGAATCTTAACATTTCAACTAACACCTGCAGGGTTGAAAAGTCAATCATATAGATTGAAGCTGTACTGTTTTTAATTATACTTAGCTTATGAAAGGTGTGTGGTCGTGTGCCATTGAGTCGGTTCTGACTCACAGTGACGGTTTAAGAGAGACTGTTCCTTCAACACAAAGATATGATAAACAAGGGAATCAAGTCGGAACCTACATCTGGCTAGATTCAGGAAGTGTTTTTTGTAGCGTAATAGTAAATTATCAAACAATTATCTATATTGCTACGCGGCTAACACTATTTGGCTGTGAGAAATCCTAGATAATGTAATGCTTAATAACTAAGTGTAGTGATCCAGTTTGTCTCTTCACAGTGATCAGATATTTTGGTGAAGACAGAGCCACAATGTCTATGTTGTTGTTGTTAGTTGTGGTCAGTTCACTACCGATTAATGGCAACCCCTTGCACAACAGAACAAAATGTTGCTCGATCCTTTGTCATCTTCATGACTGTTGGTATGCTCCAGTCCATTGTGTATTTTGAGTGTCTTCCACCCTAGGGCTCTCATCTTCTAGCACTATATCAGACAATATTCTGTTGTGATTCATAGGGTTTTCACTGGCTAATTTTTAGAAGTAGATCAACAGGTCTTTCTTCCTAGTCTGGCCTTAGTCTGGATGCCCTGCTGAAACCTGTCCACCGTGGGGACCATGATGATATCTGAAATACTGGTGGCATAGCTTCCAGGATCATAGCAACACTCTAGCCACCACGGTATGTACAACAAACTGTCAGATGGACGATGTAAAGTGGCAAAACACTTCCTTTCTATCATTTTGTTACACTGACAATTGATATTCTCTTTTGTGATATTACGTTTGATAAACTTATAAACGTAATTTTTAAAACAAATAAGTTATATATTTCTATATATAATATATACTGAAGTGTATGTTGGAGCCTTGGTGGCACAGTGGTTAAGAGCTCGAATCCATGAGCTGCTCCTTGGAAACCGTACGAAGCAGTCTGCTCTGTCCTATAGGGTCACTATGAGTCAGAATCGACTCAATGGCAACAGGGTTTTTTGGAAGTATTTTTTTTTTTATGTATATGCAATGTAGTCTTTAATATAAATGCTAATGGTCTACACATTTGTTTAAAAGAAATTATTTTCTAGCTTAATAATCATTATGTTCACTTTAAAGTCCAATATTCCATTCTAAATTTAGAAGGAATGGAAATATTGACATGGTATTAAATTTAAGTTTCCTTGTCTTTCAAACATACCTTCCTTTAGTGTAACATTTCCACGATAAGTCTAGGACTGTGACTGATTTTATTTGGTAAGAGTTGGGAATAAATATAGAGCAGACTAGGTAGAAGAGATGCGTTCTACAATGTCTCCATACCCAATGCCAATGAGCAAAGTCAGCCTTTACTCTGGCACAGCTACACTTGGCCTACTCATTATAATGTATATTTTTGTGCCTAGGGTACGGCAATTTAAAAGTGAACATTCTCAAAATTTTTCAAGAAATATGAACCAAGTTTGTTTCCTGCAGGAATTGAGAAGTGGGCCTAAAATAAATACATCTTTTAGATTTCCTATCACTCATGAATGGAAAATGAATCTTCTACTCCTTCTTCACGTAATTTGAAGGTACCAATTGATTTACACCCCTGAATAGACCTTTTATCTTATCCCAAGATAGTCATTGTCCTTTGTTTCTAGATTCTCTTTTTCATCATTGTATTGACAGGCGTAGTTTCTCCTTGATGCACACACATAACATGCATTACTCTCTCAAGGAATTATGGGCATGTCTGTTTGTCTTCTAAAATGTTAGAAGGACTAAAAAACGTGATCACTTGAATTACAGCCTGTGGTATACTTTGTGTGCATGTGCAACTAATATCATTCTTGCTCTTTTTGATTAAGTTGTTTGCTGCTCTTGTGATCTGTTTTGTTCTTCCAACTAATTGAAAATTCCAAATTTTCAGGTGCTGTGAAAAATTAAATTTACTTATTGATAGATTTAAACACTCGTATTTAATATTTTTTAATCCATTGCCAATGCTGAATATGGAATACAGGCCACCTAATCAAAATAATGGGTGCAAATCTCCCTGAGGTTCTATAACATAAATCAATTCGACAAAGATATGTAATCAAGCATTTATATTTAATATAGAATTGCATTAGAGATAAACATAATAGCCTAAAACAAAATTAAATATAGACATTGGATTATAAAGGAAGGGAAAGAGATGTGGTGTAATAAACAGACCTCTATGCTTGAGTACTTAATGTTTGGCTTATGCTTGAGTACTTAATGTTTGAGCTCTAGGTTTTGGCATTTACTGGCTGAAGACTTTTCACAAATGGTTTAATTTCTCCCAGACTTTGTATCTTCATCAGTAAAATAGGATTATAATATATACTTTACAAGATTATCCTGTATGAGTTGTATTTTATGTACATCAAAGTGATAGGAAAATTTGTAAATGCTGTACAAATGAGGGTTTTATTTCTGAATTACAAGTAAATGTGAATGGTTTTTAATCACAAATGCATTTTTCCACCCATGTAAAAAATAGTTGATTTTCCTAAGCGAATATGTTCCTATCTGTTATTTTTGAAGGAAATTGATATTTCTAGTTCACTCATTCAGCAATGTTTATATATCAAGGCCAGAAGATGAACAGCTTAGGCACAATTCATTTCAATCTTTAATAGAGCTAACACAAATAGAATGGTTGTGTAATTCATTAATTGGACAAATACGTGTTGAATACCTATCATGTGCACAGCACATCTCTAGGCATTACAGAAGATTAAGAAAAGTTTGAAGTTTTATTGGATACAGGCTGTCCTCAGGTTACAACTGAGATCCCTTCTTGTGTCCTTAAGTCTTTAAGATGAATTTGTAGGTAAGTTGGAACAGGTGCATACGGTTCTTATTTAGCCTTACTCTTTTTTATTTTTTTTTAGTGCCAGAAAAGGCTGGAAGCCTTTTCAATGATTTAAAAGCTGCACTTGCAGCAAGTGAAGGTGATTGTGACTAAGAATTTGCTGCAAGTAAAAAAAAAAGTTGGTTCAATTGTTTCAAAGTGAGGGCAAATTTACATAAAGGGCAAGTAGGAGTTCAGATGGTAATCCAGGGACTGCCTGTATTGTTCTTACCATATTGATACTATCCTCAAACAGGTTACCTATTAACAGCTAATTGTCAAATCCAATTCACACATTTCAGTTCCTCTTTTCTTTGACCTTTCTGAGGTATTTGTCACTAGAGTTTTCTCTCCTTGACACTCTCTTTTTCCTTGGCTTCTGAAAAAAATGACTCTTTCTTGGTTATTCCTCTCACTGGCCTTTGCTTGCCTCCTTAAATGTTGATGTTTCCCGGGCTATGACATTGACTTTCTTCTTTAATTTTACATACCACCTTGATAAACTCATTAATTTTCATACCAATGCTGACTATACACTGATACTTCGCAACTGTATATCTGTAGCTAAAATCTTCTAAATTTCAGTCCCTAATTTTCAACTCTTAATAGACATCTTTCCTCATTTTTACCACAGAAAACTCAAACTCAAGATAATCTTCCTCCTACCCTAAAATCTACTTCTAATCCTCCATTTCTTATCTCAATTGATGGCATCAATCTCAGCCCAGTTACCCCCTCTAGAAATGTCTAGCTCCATGTGGACAGGGACTATTCCTTACTTTCTCGACACCGTGTACTCAGACCAAGCACAGTGCCCAACAAAGTGGTTGCTCAATAAATACGGAATGGATGAATATTGGAGTGAATGAAATAAAGAATCATCAACTCCTTCCTTTCCCTCCTTCCACCATATTGAACTGCTTATCAAGTCCTATTGTTTCTATCTATGAAACATCTCTCAGAGCCATCCTTTTCTCCCTATTCTCCATGCAACTGCCTTAGTTTGGGCCCACAAACAGTCCCAGTTTCAAATACAAACTTGAACACTTATTAACTATATTGGGCTAATTACTCAGTGTCTCCTAGCCTAAGTTTTCCGACCTATAAAATGTGAAGATACCGACCCCACACAATACTTGTGATGATTAAACAAAAAATAACCAGCATAGTGTAGTTAAATACAAAGTAAGTTTGTACTAATGTTATGACCTATTCAACTAGTGGCTCCTACATCCTATTCTCTCCTCCTTTTACGTATTATTCTCCTCACAGATAGTTCACAAACAACGTATTTGATCCTGCCACCTACTTTAAACCTTTCAATTGTTCTCTATTACCTCTTACTTTGACATACAGGCAGTCCCTGGATTACAAACGAGATCCATTCCTAAATCGGTGTTTAAGTCGAATTTGTAGGTAAGTCAGAATAGGTACACATGGTTCTTACTGAGTGTCAGGTAGTCAAATATCTGTTTTAGTATATAGTATATATTTTACCTGTCTATGCATATAAAACACTTAAGAAACATTTCCAAACCTTGAAATGTTTTCATGAGCATCACAAAGTAGTGTATGTGTTCATTATTATGAATCATCGTATTTAACTCAAATTTTTAATTTAATAGGCTTTATGGCAGTCCGTTCTTAAGTACAAGTTGTCCGTAAGTTGGATGTTCTTAACCTGGGGAGTTACTGTACAAGGCTTTTCACAATCTGGCAATTGAATTTTGCAATTTCATGTTAAGTCACTCGTTCCCCTTCAATCTGTACTCTACCATCATGCTAGTATTCAACATTTCCTGAACATAAAATGCTCTTACACACTTCTTCTTCCTATTTGGAAAATTCTTATTCATCCTTCAATATCCAATTCAAATATTAACGTCTCGACAAAGCTTTTCCCAGGTATGCTCTGGTAGGGTTAGTCATTCTTTTCCTTATACTCCTTATAGACCATTTTAGGTATCCTTACTTTAATTCTTTTAGTACAAACATCTATTATAACATTTGTTATACTGTATTGTGGAGTTTTTTGTTGTTTATTTTATTTTGTTTCATTTGTTTTACCTTTTAGGCTCCCCTTCTGGACTGCGCAGGCAGGAAATATGTCTAATTTATTTAATATGTGAAATGCCTACTTCATTGACAGGGCAAATATTAGGAAATCTACTGTGAGTTAGAACCATATAAGATTTACATTTTTATGGATCAAAATGGCTGAACATTAGCAGTGTAATATGAGTTGGACTAATAACAAGTACTTGATGAATGCAGAAATGAATACATAATTACATAACATGCCACCTACAAAGGGTTGTGGAATCATAGAATCTTAGAATTAAAAAAGATCTTGAAAAGTCATCCTCAACCCTCTAACTAGACAATTGCGTGAAACAGATCAAAATTACTCTTCTCCTCCCCTTAATCATAATCGGTGCTTATACATAATTTCTCTTCTTCAATCTCTTTATCATTACCTCTATCTTCCATGTAGCCTCGCTCTGTGCTTTTCCTATTCATCTTTCATTGAAAAAAAAAAAAAAGAGAATATAAAAATTGAAACAGGGAGTGGCTTGCAAAGTAGCACATTAAAATCTTGAAGGAGTAAATGCAGCTTCCTGAAACAAAGAGCTTTCTTTGACTTTTCACAGAGTCAATAACACACTTGCAATATGGATCACCGACCATAAAAATTAGACTGTTCTCTCATCTGCTTTTAGTAGTTTATTTTTACTGCTGCTATCCATATGCTTAAATACCAAAATGCATTAATTCAGTATGACCCAGAAAAGAAAGGGAAAGTATTCTGGTCATTGTGGGAAATAAAGATGACAAGAGAAATCCTTGCTTCTGCACTATATACACGGAAATGCTAGATTTATATATAACAACAATAACCATAATTCCAAGAAATGAATGGAGGCAGAGATCAAATCAGGAAAAGGGAATGCTCAGGTTCCAGAGTGGTAAACAAGATTTAAAGCCATGAGGTCTATGAGGGAATCAGGACAGGATGTAGTCTTTACTGGCTGGAAGCTGGGACTTTTAACACTTAAGTGAGGAAAGCCTGAGTCATGGTCTTTATGTGGGAATTGAAACAAATACCCAAAGGCAGGCATCTTGAAGTACTGCTTGATATGTAAAATTGGCCCAGGAAAGTGGCAAGAAATCTTACTGTCTGGGGACTGAGGTTGGAGAGGTGTGAGGACGTTGGAGGTCAGAGGTTATTTGCCCAAAAACCCAGGTCAGTGCCAAATGCATATGAGGTCTGTACCCACAATATTGGAACCCCATGCTTAGAAATTCATGCAAATATTTATATAAAAACTGATCTAGGGCCAATGAAACTCATAGAGACAACTACAGAGGCAAATAAAATGGTGCCCAGACCCGGGTATGTTGGACTCCCATTAAACGAATCCCCCTTGTACATGAGCTTAACACGAAGAATTAAAAACTACACAAGCAAAGAACTATCATATGAGAGAGTCATAAGATGCAACTGGTAAATAATTTGCATCACAAGAATATGATGAGATTAAAAATAAAAATTCCAAGAGTTCTGAAGGTAAATATGTTGATAATGCTCAAAGAGATAAATGAAAGAACACAGATTTTGTGAAGATGAGTGGTTTATCAGGATAGAGTGAAATAAAATTACAGGTAGATATAAAAATAAAAATAAATAACTACACACTCAAGAAATGAAAATATAGTCAATGAAACAAAAGAAATATTCTCAGTGGATGGGATAAATCCTAGGCTGCCTATAGCTGATGAAGGAAATTAACGGACTGAAAAATCTAGGGACATCACCCAGGATGCAGAACAGACAGACAATAAAAGATATAAAAAAAAAAATAATAATAAGAGACAAGCATACAAGGATGAGTGAATAGAGAGACTGGCGAATATTGCCAATATTTTTCCAGAACTTATAACAGACATGAATCCTGATATTTCAAACGTGCAGCGGGTCACAAGACAAATAAAAAAAATAATAAATTATACCTAAAATAATTTACAGAAACTTTAAAATATCATATATTATATATATAAACTCACATATATACACATATGTATATGCGTATTGCTATTAGGTGCAGTCAAGTCGATCCCAACTCATAGCTACCCTATGTACAACAGAACGATATGCTGCCTGGTTGTGCCCCATCATCAAAATCCTTGCTATGCTTGTGCCCGTTGTTGTAGCCACTGTGTCAATCCCTCTCATTGAGGGTCTTCCTCTCTTTCGCTGACCCTCTACTTCACCAAAAATGATGTCCTTCTCCAGGGACTCTTCCTTCCAGATAACATTTCCAAAGTATGTGAGACAAAATTTCACCATTCTCGTTTCTAAGGAGCATTCTGGTTGTACTTCTACCAAGACAGACTTTTTCATTCTTCTGGAAGTCCATGGTATATTCAATATTCCTCAACAACAATAGAAATCAAAGTCGTCAATTCTTCTTTGGTCTTCCTTATTCACAGTCAAAATTTTGCATGCATATGACAGGACTGAAAATACTATGGCTTGGGTCAGGAGCAACTTAGTCCTCAAAGTGACATCTTTGCTTTTTAACCCTTTAAAGAGGTCTTTGGCAGTAGATTTGTCCAATGCAATGCAATACACAGTTTGATTTCTTGAGTGCTGCTTCCATGGGCATTGATTGTGGGTCCAAGTAAAATGAAATCCTTGATAACTTCAATATTTTCTCCTTATAACATGATGTTTATTGGTACAGCTGTGAGGATTTTTGCTTTTTTTTATGTTGAGGTGATATCCATACTGAAGCAGGTGTTTACTTCATCGGTAAGAACTTCAAGTCCTCTCTGCTTTCCAAAAGCAAAGTTGTGTCATCTGCATATCACAGGTTGTTGTTGAATCTTCTTCCAGTCCTGATGCATTGTTCTTCATATAGTCCAGCTTCTCAGATTATTTGCTGAGCATACAGATTGAATAAGTATGGTGAAAGGATACAAACCTGATGAGCATCTTTCCTGATTTTAAACCACACGATATTCCCTTGTTCTGTTCTAACGACTTTCTCTTGGTCTATATACAGGTTCCTCAGGAGCACAATTAAGTGTTCTGAAATTCCCATTCCTAGCAATGTTATCCATAATTTGTTATGATCCACACCATCAATGCCTTGCATAGTCAGTAAAACACAGGTAAACACCTTTCTGGTATTCTCTGCTTTCAATCAAGACCCATCTGACATCAGCAATGATTCTCGTTGTTCCATATCCTCTTCTGAATCCGGCATGAATATCTGGCAGTTCTGCATCAATGTACTGTTGCAACCACTTTTGAATGACCTTCAGCAAAATTTTTACTTGCCTGTAATATTAATGACATTGTTTGATAATTTCTGCATTTTGTTGGATCACCTTTCTTAGGCCAGGAAACTGTCTTCCAAATTTTTAGCATAGATGAGTGAGCACCTCTAGTGCTACACCCATTTGTTCAAACATTTCAATTGGTATTCCCTCCAAATCTGAAGTCTTATTTTTCACCAATGCCTTCAGTGAAGCATGGACTTCTTCCTTCAATACCTCAGTTTCTTGATCATATTCTAACTGCTGATATGGTTGAACGTCAACCAATTCTTTTTGGTGCAGTGACCCTGTGTATTCTATCTTCTTTTGCTGCTTCCTGCATTGTTCAATATTTTGCCCTTAAAATCCTTCAATATTCCAACTCCAAGCTTGAATTTTTTTTCTTCAGTTCGTTCAGCTTGAGAAATGCTGAGCCTATTATTCCCTTTTGGTTTTCTAACTCCAGGTCTTTGTATATTTCATTATAGTACTTTACTTTGTCTTCTTGAGTAACCCTTTGAAATCTTCTATACATCTCTTTTACTTCATCAATTCTTCCATTCTCTTTAGATGCTCTACATTCAAAAGCAAGTTTCTGAGTCTCTTCTGACATCCATTTTGTTCATTTCTTTCTTTCCCATCTTTTTAATGACTTTTTGCTTTCTTCATGCCTGATGCCCTTGATGTCATCCCACAATTCGTCTGGGGTTCAATCATTAACGCTTAATGCAACAAATCTATTCTTGAGATGGTCTTTAAATTCAGGTGGGATATACTCAAGGTCTTATCTTGGCTCTCGTGGATTTGTTTTAATTTTCGTCAGGTTCGACTTGAGCTTGCATATGAGCAATTGATAGCCCGTTCCGAAGTCAGCCACTAGCCTTGTTATGACTGATGATATTGAGATTTTCCATTGTCTCTTTCCACAAAAAAAAAAAATTTTTTTTTCTTTCCATAGGTATAGTTGATTTGATTCCTGTGTTTTCCATATGGCCAGGTCCACGTGTATAGTCATCATTCATGTTGTTGAAAAAGGTATTTGCAATGAATAAGTCATTGGTCTTGCAAAATTCTATCATGGGATATCCAGAATCATATCTGTCACCAAAGCCATATTTCCCAACTACCAAACCTTCTTCTTGGTTCCCAACTTCTACATTCCGGTCACCAGTGATTATTAATGCATTCTGATTACATATTTGATCAATTTCAGACTGCTGAAGTTGGTTGGTAAAAACCTGCAATTTCTTCATCTTTGGCCTTAGTGGTTCGCATGTAAATTTGCATGATAGTCACATTAACTGGCCTTCCTTTTAGATGTATGGATATTATCCTATCACTGACAGTATTGTACTTCAGGATAGGCCTTGAAATATTCTTTTTGACTCTGAACGTGATGCCATTCTTCTTCAATTTGTCATTCCTGGCATAAGAGACCATATGATTTTCTGATTCAAAATGGCCAATACCAGTCCATTTCAGCTTACTAATGCCTAGGATATCAATCTTTATGTGTTCTATTTCATTTTTATGACTTCCAATTTTCCTAGATTCATACTTTATTCATTCCACGTTCCTATTATTAATGGATGTTTGCAGCTATTTCTTCTCATTTTGAGTCATGCCACATCAGCAAGCGAAGGTCCCAGAAGCTTTACTCCATCCACGTCATTAAGGTCAACTTTACGTTGAAGAGGCAGCTCTTTCCCAGTGATATTTTGAGTGCATTCCAATGTGAGGAGCTCATCTTCCAGCACTATATCAGTGTTCTGCTGCTATTCATAAGGTTTTCACTGGCCAGTTTTTTTCAGAAGTAGATCACTAGGTCCTTCTTCCTAGCCTGTCCTAGTCTGGAAGGTCTGCTGAAACCTGTACACTATGGATGACCCTGCTGGTACTTGAAATACTGGTGTCGCAGCTTCCAGCATCACAGCAACATGCAAGCCACCACAGTATGACAAACTGACAGACACATGGTTGGTGTATGTTTATATGTATATGTAAAGCTACACGTGAGAAAGATTGATTAGAAAGAAATAAAAATTACACAAAAGAGAAGTCTCTTTTTCTTTTTTTTTTTACGTTTTATCGTGGTGAAAATATATACACCAAAACATTTGCCAGTACAATTTCTACATTCACAATGAAATGACATTGGTTACATTCTTCATGTTGCACAGTCATTATTGCTATCCTTTTCCAAAGTATTCCACAACAATTAACATAAACTCAATTTTACTGAAGCAAAAACTCTCCCTTTCCCACTCCCTCCCATTCTTTGTAACCATTAACGATCTTTGTTTTCTACATATTTTCTTATTTCGTGTCATACAGAGTCTGTTCTTTTTTGACTGACTTAACTCACTCAGCAAAAAATTTTTAAGGTTGACCCATGTTGTACCATACATTAGGACCTCACTTCTCTTTATGGCTGAGTAACATTCCATTGTATGTATATATCATGTTCTGTTTATCCATTCATCTTTTTTTCTTTCTATTTTTTTTTAAATTGTGCTTTAGGTCAAAGTTTACAGCTCAAGTTAGATTCTCATATAAAAATTTATACACGTATTGTTATGTGACCTTAGTTGCCATCCCTACAACATGACAGCACACTCCACCTTTCCACCCCAGATTTCCCGTATCCATTCAACCAGCTCCTATCCCCTCTGCCCTCTCATCTCACCTCCAGACAGGAGTTGCCCATTTAGTCTCATGTATCTACTTGAACTAAGAATCACACTCTTTACAAGTACTATCCTATGTTTTATAGTCCAGTCTAATCTTTGTCTGAATAGTTGGCTTCGGAATGGTTTTAGTTCTGGGTTAAGGGAGAATCAGGGGGCCATGTCTTCTGGGGTTCCTCTAGTCTCAGTCAGACCATTAAGTTTGGTCGTTTTACATGAATTCGAGTTCTGCACCCCACTTTTCTTCTGCTCCCTTAAGGACTGTCCGTTGTTTTCCCTGTCAGGGCGGTCACTGGTGGTAGCTGAGCACCATCTAGTTCTTCTGGTCTCAGGCTGTTGGAGTTTCTGGTTTATGTGGCCACTTTTGTCTCTTGGGATAATATTTGCCTTGTGTCTTTGGTGTTCTTCATTCTCCTTTGCTCCAGATGAGTTGGGACCAACTGATGCATCTTAGATGGCCACGTGCTAGCTTTTAAACCCCAGACGCCACTCACCAAAGTGGGATGCAGAACATTTTCTTAATAAACTTTGTTATGCCAATTAACCTAGGTGTCCCCTGAAACCATGGTCCCCAGAACCCCACCTCTGCTACTCTGTCCCTCAAAAAGTCTGGTTGTATTCAGGAAACTTCTCAGCTTTTGATTTAGTCAGTGATCCTGCCTTCCCCTGTATTGTGTGTTGTCCTTCCCTTCACCTAATTCTTGTCTACTATGTGGTTTTTTTTATGTGGTTAGTGAATTCCACTCTCTCTCCCTTCCCACCCTCATAACCATTAAAGAATATTTCCGTCTGTGTTTAAACCTTTTCCTGAGTTCTTATAATAGTGGTCTCATACAATATTTGTCCTTTTGTGACTGACTAATTTCACTCAGCATAATGCCTTCCAGATTGATCCATGTTATGAGATGTTTCTCGGATTCATCATTGTTATCCTTGCGTATTATTCCATGGTGTGAATATACCATAATTTGTTTATTCATTCATTGGTTGATGGGCACCTAGGTTGTTTCCATCTTTTGCTATTGTGAATAGTGCTGCAATGAACATGGGTGTGCATATAGCTCTTCCTGTGACAGCTCTTATTTCTCTAGAATATAATCCAAGGAGTGGGATTGCTGGATCATATGGTACTTCTATTTCTAGCTTTTTAAGGAAGCGACAAACCCATTTCCAAAGTGGTGGTACCATTTCACATTCCCATGAGCATTGTGTAAGTGTTCCAGTCTCTCTACAACCTCTCCAACATTTATTATTTTGTGTTTTTTGGATTAATGCTAGCCTTGTTGGGGTGCACTTTGTTGGGGTGAGATGGTATCTCAATGTACTTCTGATTTGCATTTCTCTAATGCCTGGAAATGCTGGTGGCATAGTCGTTAAAAGCTACTGCTGCTAACCAAAGGTCAGCAGTTCCAACCCACCAAGTGCTCCTTGGAAACCCTCTGGGGCAGTTCTACTCTGTCCTACAGGGTTGTTGTGATTTGGAACCAAATGGAAGAAGAAACTGAAGGCAAATAGACAACAACAAGAGATATGGAATGGAGATCCCCTGCCAAGTAACATGGCACAGCGTTGCCATCTTGTGGCATAGCCAGCAATGACCGTGGACAGGGAGTATAGGAAGGCAACTTCATGGAGCTCCCAACAGGAAACAGAGCACCTGGTAACCAGAGAAACACACTTTAGTGCCCCTCACCCTTCTACCCTATATGTTAACCCTACCCTTTTCTGACATGCCATGCCATGCTGCTCTGCTAGAAAGGTACCAGCCCGCCATCACCCTGGGTCCACTCAACCCCCACCGCTGCCTCCTGTCATGCTATTTTTTCCCTTTCTTCCTTTTCTTTTGCCCTTCAACTTAGCCTCATATCCATCCACACACTTTCCCGATGGGTCACACCATGCTGCTCAGCTAGAGAGCTACCAACCTGCATTGATCCTGGGTCCACCCTGCCCCCACCCACTGGCTTCTGCAGCATCATTTTTCCTCTTTCTTTTTTTTCTCCTTCTCACCTAGCCTCATAAGCCACTTCTATCTTTCCCCACTGGGACAAGCCACGCCACCACAGGTAGAGGGCTACTGAACTGCTGTAAGGCCAGGTCCCCACACTCCCACCTGCTGGTGTCTGTAACATCATTTTTTCTCCTTTCCTTATTCTCTCCCACCTAGCCCCATACCCCATGTCTACCACTTTCCGTTGGGCCACACAGCACTGCCTTGGCTAAATACACACTATCCCGCCACCAGCCTGGTCCCCTGCATCCACACCCACTGACTCCCACTGTGCCATTTTTCCCCCTTTCTTCCTTTTCCTTCTCCTTTCTGCCTAGCGCTGTAAGTTACTTCTACCCCTTCTTGTCAGGACATGCAGCACCACCACAGGTAGAAAGCTGCCAGCCTACCACCACAGCGGTTTCCACTACCACCCACCCACCCACCAGCTCTCAATGAGCCTTTTTTTTTTTTTACCTTTTCTTCCTTTTTTTCTCCCTCCCGCCTAGCCCTGTACACCACCTCTACCTCTTCCCGCTGGGCCAAGCCACATCACCACAGGTAGAGAGCCACCAGCCCACCTCCAGCCTGGGTCTACCCTGTACCTACATGCTGGCTCCCACTGAGCCATTTTTTCCTCTTCTTCCTTTTCTTTCTCCCTCCTGTTTAGCCCTGTATGCTATCTCTACCACTTCCCACCAGGCCACATTGCACTGCTGCAGCTAGACAGTCACTGGCCTATCATCTTCTTCCTCCCATCTAGCCCTGTACACCACCTTCTTTCCCCACTGGCCCCCAGGCCAGCCCCACCACCACCTGCCAGCTACCATTTTTTAATTTTTTTTTACTCCCTCTTTGTTTCCCCCTACTTAGCCCTGGAAGCAACCTACCGTTTGCACTGGACACTTTTGTGCTGTCACAGCTAGAGCATCCCCAGCTCAGGCCTACCACCACACCAGGTCCTCACTGCCCCTCTGTTCCCACCAATCACCTGCTGTACAGAGGGAAGCAAGCCCATACCACTCCCCACCAGAAACCCCTGCCTATCTGGTGAGGGGCTGTGAATGCTCCCACACCACTGGACTAACATCAGCAGACAGACTGTACCCTCCCAGTTTGCCATCAGCCACCTTGTCAAACCAGTGTATAGTGAAGGGGGCTTGCCCCACCTGCTGCTGCCCTTCCTACCCAGACAAGATAATGAGAGCTAACATGCCCACAGACAAGCAAGCAGCAAAGCATGCCCGGACCAATGACACTGACATATCAAAGCAAAACAAAGAAGCATGAAAAAACAAATGAACACACAGGCAAAAATTTGTGTGCAATCATAATTCCAGAATGGGGAGAGAAAGCAGAAAACCCAGAGAGGATCATTGAATATTTGCTGGCAGAGAATTTCCCAAATATCATGAAAGATGAAAAGCTGACCATTCATGAAGTGATACGAACCCCGTATAAGATAGATCCCAAAAGAAAGTCACCAAGACATAACACACATGCCAAAACCAAAGACAAAGAAAGAATCCAGAGAGCAGCTGGAGGATTACAAAGGGGAATAATAAGACTAAACTCTGATTACCTGGTAGAAACTATGCAGGCAAGAAAACAATGCGATGACATATATTCAACCTTGAAAGAAAAAAAATAGACAACTAAGAATAATATATTCTGCAAAACTGTTAATCAAATACAATGGTAAAATTGGGACATTTCCAGATAAACAGAAATTAAGGCAATTTGTAAAAACTAAACCAAACTGGCAAGAAATATTAAAGGGTGTCCTTTGGCTAGAGAACCAAAAACATCAGACAACACCCACAGTCTAGGACACAGGACACCATCAGCCAGATACCAACCTAAGTAAAGAACTCTCAAGAATAAAACAAAGATAAAAGACTTAAAACAGGTGAACAGAGACATTGAGCTGTAAATGACAACAACGTCAAAAAATAGAAGAGGGAATAAATGGTGTAGGTATAGAACTTTCAAATGGAGAAGACGCTATCAAGTAATAAAAGATTGTTTCAAAATTAGGAAGATTTGGGTAAATTTCAAGGTAACCACAAAAAAGGCTAACAAATCTACTCCTCAGAATAAGAAAGAAGAAAAACATAAAGTCCAATAAACACAAAATCCACAGCAACAAAAGAAAAGAACATCCACAAACAAAAGGTACTCAGCACAGGAAAGTAAGAGAAACAACAAAAAAAGTCAGCACCACACACACAAAAAAGCACAACAATATGACAGTAATAAATTCATACCTATAGATAATGGCGCTGAAGGTAAATGGCTTAAATGCACTTGTAAAGAAACAGAGAGTGGCAGAATGGATAAAAAAGCATAACACATCAATATGCTGTCTACAAGAGACACAATATACAAAGACATAAATTTATTAAAATTCAAAGGATGGAAAAAATACATCAAGCAAACAGTAACTAAAAAAGGGTAGGAGTGACGTAATAACTAGATAAAATAGACTGAAAGGCAAAATCAACCATAAAATACAAGGAAGGATGTTATATAATGATAGAAGGGACAATTTACAAAGAAGAGATAACATTAGTAAATATCTATACATCCCACAACAGGGCTCCAAAATACATAAAACAAACTCCAACAGCACTGAAAAGAGAATAAAAGCAGTTCCATAATAACAGTAAGAGACTTCAACACACCACTCTTGGTAAAGTACAGAACATATAGAAAGAAACTCAACAAAGATACAGAAGATCTAAATGTCACAGTCAACAAACTTGACCTCTTAGACATATATAAAATACTCCACCCTACGGCACCAAAGTATGTATTATTTTTGATTGCACATGGAACATCCTCCAGAATAGACCACACGTTAGGCCACAAAGCAAGCTCAATAAATTCCAAAACATTGAGATAATAAAATCATTCTCTCTGATCAGAATGCCATAAAAGTAGCAATCAATAACAGAAAAAGCAAGGAAAAAAATCAAATACATGGAAATTGAATAGCACCTTGTTTAAAAAACAACTGCATAAAAGAACAAATCAAAGAGGGAGTAAAAAAAAAAATCCTAGACTCAAATGGAAAAAAAAAATCATACCAAACCTTTGAACATAGCAAAGGCAGTGCTCAGAGGTCAATTTACAGCAATAATGCACATACCAAAAAAAAAAAAGGCCAAAATTAAAATGCTTGCACTACAACTTGAACAAATTGAAAGAAAACAGCAAAAGAAGTCCAGTCACCAGAAGAATGGAAATAATAAAGAGTAGAGCAGAAATAAATGAAATAGAGAAAAGAAAAACAATAGAATCAAGACCAAAAGTTTGTTCTTTGAAAAGATTAACAAAATTGACAAGCCACTGGCCAAACTGACAAAAGAAAAACAGGAGAGGAAGCAAATGCAAATAATAAATAAGATGTGGGACTTTACAATAGATCAAATTGAAATAAAAAGGATCATAACAAAATAGTATGAAAAATTGTACTCCAACAAATTTGAGAACCTAGTGGAAATGGACAAATTTCTAGAAAGACACTACCTACCTAAAATTGTGCAAACTGATATTGAAAATCTGAATAGACAGATTAAAAGGGAAGAGATTGAAGAGGTAACAAAAATACTCCCAACAAAAAAAAGTACTGGCCTGCATGGCTTTACTGAAGAATTCTACCAAACATTTAGAGAAGAGCTCACACCAGTAATACTCAAACTATTTCAGAGCACAGAAAAGGAAGGAATATTTCCAAATTCATTTTATGAAACTAGCATAACCCTGATACCAAAGCCAGGCAAAGACATCACAAAAAGACAAAATTATAGACCAATATCTCCCATGAATATAGATAAAAAATTCTCAACAAAATTCTAGCCAATAGAATTCAGCATCATAAAAAAAAAATACCTTGACCAAGTGGGATTGATACCAGGTATGCAATCAATCAATATAATACACCTCGTGAATAGAAAAAAAGAATAACTTGATCATCTCAAACAACACAGAAAAGGTATTTGATAAAATCTAATGCCCATCCCTGATAAAGACTCTCTATAAAATAGGAATAGAAGGGAAATTCCTCAACATAATAAAGGGCACCTATACAGCCAATATCATTTTCCAGGGAGAGAGGCTGAAAGCACTCCCTCTGAGAACAGGAACAAGACAAGGATGCCCTTTGTCAGCACTAGTATTTAATGTTGTGCTGGAAATCCTAGCTAGAGCAATAAGGCAAGAAAAAGAAATAAAGGACATCAAATTGGAAAGGAAGAAGAAAAACTATCCCTATGTGCAGATGATATGATCCTATTCATAAAAAACCCCCAAAATTCCACAAGAAAACTACTGGAACTAATAGAAAGATTCAGCAGAGTAGCAGGATACAAGATCAACATACAAAGATCAGTAGGATTTCTATACACCAACAAACAGAACTTAGAAAGGGAAATCAGAAAACAATACCATTTATAATGACCCCTAAAAATATAAAATACATAGGAATAAATCTAACCAGGGAAATCAAAGACATATGCAAAAAAAAAAAAAAAAAAACCTGCAAGAAACCAAGAGACATACATAAATGGAAAAACATACCATGTTCATGGATAGGAAGACTCAATGTTGTGAAAATGTCAATTCTACCCAAAGCGATCTTCAGATATAATGCAATTCTAATCCAAATACCAACAGCATTCTTTATCGAAATGGAAAAACAAATCATCAACTTTATATGGAAAGGAAAGAGGCCCCGGATAAGCAAAACATTGTTGAAGAAAAAGACAAAGTAGGAGGCCTCACACTACATAATCTCAGAACGTACTATACGGCCATGGTAGTCAAAACAGCCTTGTACTGGTACAACTGCAGACACATAGACCAATGGAACAGAATCAAGAACCCAGATGTAAATCCATTCACCTATGGTCAGCTGATCTTTGACAAAGAGCCAAAGTCCATTAAATAGAGAAAAGGCAGTCTTTATTTTTTTCTTATTGTACTTTAGATAAAGGTTTACAGAACAAACTAGTTACTCATCAAACAGTTAGTACATATATTGTTTTATGACATTGGTTAACAACCTCACGACATGTCAACATTCTCCCTTCTCAACCTTGGGTTCCCTATTACCAGCTTTCCTGCTCCTTCCTTCCTTCGGCTGGTGCACCTCTTTAGTCTCATTTTGTTTTATGGGCCTGTTCAATCTTTGGCTGAAGGGTGAACCTCAGGAGTGACTTCATTACTGAACTGAAAGGATGCCTGGGGGCCATATTCTCAGGGTTTCTCCAATCTCTGTCAGGCCAGTAAGTCTGGTCTTTCTTTTTGTGTTAGAATTTTGTTCTACATTTTTTTCCAGCTCTGTCCAGGACCCTCTATTGTGATCCTTGTCAGAGCAGTCAGTAGTGGTAGCTGGGCACCATCTAGTTATACTGGACTCAGCCTGATGGAGGCTGTGGTAGATATGGTCCATTAGTCCTTTGGACTAATCTTTCCCTTGTGTCTTTATTTTTCTTCATCCTTCCTTGCACCTGAATGGGTGAGACCAGTGGAGTATCCTAAATGGCTGCTCATAGGCTTTTAAGACTCCAGACTCTACTCACCAAAGTAGAATGTAGAACATTTTCTTTACAAACTATGCTATGCCAATTGAGCTAGATGCTCCCTGAGACCATGATCCCCAAAGCCCTTGGCCCAGCAATTTGGTCCATCAGGGAGTTTGGATGTGTCTATGGAGCTTCCATGATTTTGCCTTGTACAGGTTGTGCTGGCTTCCCCAATACTGTGTACTGGAAAAGGCAGTCTTTTTAACAAATGGTGCTGGCAAAACTGGATGTCCATCTGTAAAAAAGTGAAACAGGACTGTACCTTGCACCAAACAGGAAACTAACTTAAAATTGATCAAAGACCTAAATATAAAATCTGAAATGATAAAGATCATCAAAGGAAAAATCAGGACAACACTAGGGGCCCTAATACATGGTATAAATCCAAAACAAACCATAACTTACAATACAAAAACACCAGAAGATAAGCTAAATAACCGGAATCTTCTAAATATTAAACACTTATGCTCATCAAAAGGTTTCACCAAGAGTAAAAAGAGAACCTACAGATTGGGAAAAGATTTGTGGCTATGACATATCCAACAAAGGTCTAATCTCTAAAATCTATACAATACTTCAACACCTCAATAACAAAATGACATATAATCCCATCCAAAATTGGACAAAGGATATGAATAGACACTTCACACAAGAAGACATTCAGCTGGCTAACAGACACATGAGGAAATGATCATGATCATTAACCATTAGAGAAATGGAAATCAAAACTACAATGAGATACCATCTCACCCCAATGTTACTGGCACACAAAAAAATAAAAATAACAAATGTTGGAGAGGTTATGGGGAGATTGGAAAGCTTATCGATTGTTGAAGGGAATGTAAAATGTTATAATTACTATGGAAAATGATATGGTGCTTCCTTAAAAAAAGAAAGCTAGAAATAGAAATACCATATGATCCAGCAATCCCACTCCTAGGAATATATCCTAGAGAAATAAAAGCTGTCACATGAACAGACACACACACCCATATTCACTGCAGTATTATTCACAATAGCAAAATGTTGGAAACAACCTAAGTGCCCACCAACAGATGAATGGGTAAACAAATTATGCTACATACACGAAATGGGATACAATACAACCACAAAGAACAATGATAAATCCACGAAACATCTCACAACACTGATGAATCTGGAGGACATTATGTTGAGTGAAATAATTCAATCATAAAAGGATAAATATTGTATGAGACTACTACTATAAAAACTCAAGAAAAGGTTTACATGCATAAAAAGCAAACAAACAATCTTTGATGGTTATGGTGGTGTGGGGAGAAGAAATCAATAACTGGATAGTAGACAAGTGTTAACTTTGGTGAAAGGAAAGACAACATACAATATTGGGGAAGTCAACACAACTTGACCAAGGCAAAGCCTCAGAATTTTCCTAGACACATCCAAACACCTTGAGGGACTGAGTTACTGGGGTTGAGGGCCGGGGGCCATGGTCTCGGGGGACATCTCGGTCAACTGACATAACATAGTTCATAAGGAAAATATCCTACTTCCTAAGTGGTTGAGTAGCATCCAGGATCTTAAAACCTTGTGAGTGGCCATTTAAAATACATCTATTGTTCCCATCATGTTCAGAGCAAAGGAGAATGAAGAAAACCAAAGCCACAAGTAATATAACAGTCCAAAGGACTAATGGACCACATGAACCACAGCCTCTGAAAGCCTGAGCCCGGAAGAACTAGATGATGCCTGGGTATCAGCACCAACTGCTCTGACACAGATCACAATAGAGGGTTCCAGACAGAGCAGGAGAAAAATGTAGAACAAATTTCAACAAACAACAACAACAAAAAAATCCCAGATTCACTGGTCTGACAGAGACTAGAGAGAACCCCTGAGACTATGGCCCCCAGATACCATGTTAAATCAGAACTGAAGCCACTCCTGACATCCGCCATTCACATTAGGGAGGCCTCTAAAACCAAAATTAACACATATCAGGAATGTGCTTCTTAGTTTAGTCAAGCATACAAGACCAAATGGGCAACACCTACCCAAAAGCAAACAAGAGAAGACAGGAAGGGACAGGAAACCTGTAGCAATGGACACGGGGAACCCAGGTTATAAAGGGAAACGGGGAGGAGAGTCACAAACGTCACAAAACGATTTGTGTATACATTTTTTTATAATTTTTATTGTGCTTTAAGTGCAAGTTTACAAATCAAGTCAGTCTCTCACACAAAAACCCATATACACCTTGCTACATACTCCCAATTGCTCTCCCCCTAACAGCCCTCTCCCTCCCTCCACTCTCTCTATTCATGTCCCTTTCGCCAGCTTCTAAGCCCCTTTACCCTCTCATCTCCCCTCCAGGCAGGAGATGCCAACATAGTCTCAAGTGTCCACCTGATCCAAGAAGCTCACTCCTCGCCAGCATCTCTCTCCAACCCATTGTCCAGTCCAATCCCTGTCTGAAGAGTTGGCTCTGGGAATGGTTCCTGTCCTGGGCCAAAATAAGGTCTGGGGGCCATGACCACCGGGGTCCTTCAGTCTCAGTCAGAACATGAAGTCTGGTCTTTTTACGAGAACTTGGGATCTGCATCCCACTGCTCTCCTGCTCCCTCAGGGGTTCTCTGTTGTGTTCCCTGTCAGGGCAGTCATCAGTTGTAGCCAGGCAACATCTAGTTCTTCTGGTCTCATGCTGATGTAGTCTCTGGTTCATGTGGCCCTTTCTGTCTCTTGGGCTCGTAATCACCTTGTGTCCTTGGTGCTCTTCATTCTCCTTTGCTCTAGGTGGGTTGAGACCAATTGATGCATCTTAGATGGTTGCTTGCTAGTGTTTAAGACCCCAGACTCCACTCTTCAAAGTGGTATGCAGGATGTTTTCTTAATAGATTTTATTACGCCAATTGACTTAGATGTTCCCTAAAATCATGGTCTGCAAACCCCCGCCCATGCTACACTGGCCTTCGAAGCCTTCAGTTTATTCAGGAAACTTCTTTGCTTTTGGTTTACTCCAGTTATGCTGACCTCCCCTGTATTGTGTGCTGTCTTTCCCTTCACCTAAAATAGTTCTTATCTACCAACTAATTAATGAATACCCCTCTCCGACCCTCCCCCCTCTCGTAACCACAAAAGAATGTTTTCTTCTCAGTTTAAACTATTTCTCATGTTCTTATAATAATGGTCTTATACGATATTTGTCCTTTTGCAACTGATTAATTTCACTCAGCGTAATGCCTTCCAGGTTCCTCCATGTTCTGAAATGTTTCACAGATTCCTCACTGTTCTTTATTGATGTGTAATATTCCATTGTGTGAATATACCGTAATTTAATTATCCATTTTTCCATTGATGGGCACCTTGGTTGCTTCCACCTTTTTGCTATTGTTTTTTTTTCTTTATACAGTGCTGCAATAAACATGGGTGTGCACATATCTGTTCATGAAAAGGCTCTTATTTCTCTAGGATATATTCCAAGGAGTGGGATTGCTGAATCGTATGGTAGTTCTATTTCTAGCTGTTTAAGGAAGCGCCAAATCGATTTCCAAAGTGGTTGTACCATTTTACATCCCCAACAGCAGGGTAGAAGTGTTCCAATCTCTCCACAACCTCTCCAACATTTATTATTTTGTGTTTTTTGGATTAATGCCAGACTTGTTGGAGTGATATGAAATCTCACTGTAGTTTTGATCTGCATTTCTCTAATGGCTAATGATTGTGAACCTCTCCTCATGTATCTGTTAGCTGCCTGAAAGTCTTTTTTAGTGAAGTGTCTATTCATATCTTTTGCTCATTTTTTAATTGGGTTATTTGTCTTTTTGTAGTTGAGTTTTTACAGTATCACGTAGATTTTAGAGATCAGACGCTGATCAGAAATGTCATAGCCCAAAACTTTTTCCCAGTCTGTAGGTAGTCTTTTTACTCTTTTGGTGAAGTCTTTCGATGAGCATGTGTTTGATTTTTAGGAGCTCCCAGTTATCTAGTTTTTCTTCTACATTCTTTATAACGTTTTCTATACTCTTTATGCCATGTATTAGGGCTCCTAACGTTGTCCCTGTTTTTTCTTCCATGATCTTTATCGTTTTAGATTTTATATTTATGTCTTTGATCCATTTTGAGTTAGTTTTTGTGCATGGAGTGAGGTATGGGTCTTGTTTCATTTTTTTGCAGATGGATATCCAGTTATGCCAGCACCATTTGTTAAAAAGACTGTCTTTTCCCAGTTTAACTGTTTTGGGGCCTTTGTCAAACATCAACTGCTCATATGTGGATGGATTTATGTCTGGATTCTCAATTCTGTTCCATTGGTCTATGTATCTGTTGTTGTACCAGGACCAGGCTGTTTTGACTATTGTGGCAGTATAATAGGTTCTAAAATCAGGTAAAGTAAGGCCTCTCACTTTGTTCTTCTTTTTCAGTAATGCCTTATTTACCTGGGGCCTCTTTCCCTTCCATATGAAGTTGGTGATTTGTTTTTCCATCTCATTAAAAAATGTCTTTGGCATTTGGATCAGAATTGTGTTAAATGTATAGATCGCTTTTGGTAGAATAGACATTTTAATAATGTTAAGTCTTCTTGTCCATGAGCAAGGTTTGTTCTTCCACTTATGTAAGTCTCTTTTGGTTTCTTGCAGAAGTGTACTGTAGTTTTCTCTGTATAAGTCTTTTACATCTCTGGTAAGATTTATTCCTAAGTATTTTATCTTCTTGGGGGCTACTGTAAATGGCATTGATTAGTGATTTCCTCTTCAATGTCCTTTTTGTTGGTGTAGAGGAATCCAACTGATTTTTGTATGTTTATCTTGTATTCCGATACTCTGAACTCTTCTTTTAGTTTCAGTAGTTTTCTGGAGGATTTTTTAGCGTCTTCTGTGTATAAGATCATGTCATCTGCAAATAGAGATACTTTTACTTCTTCCTTGCCAATCTGGATGCCCTTTATTTCTTTATCTAACCTAATTGCTCTGCCTAGGACCTCCAACACAATGTTGAATAAGAGCGGTGATACAGGGCATCCTTGTCCGGTTCCCGATCTCAGTGGGAACGCTTACAGGCTCTCTCCATTTAGGGTGATGTTGGCTGTTGGCTTTGTACAAAAAAAAAAAAAATTGTATAAATGCCCTTTATTAAGTTGAGGAATTTTCCTTCTATTCCTATTTTGCTGAGAGTTTTTATCATGATTGGGTGTTGAACTTTGTCAAATGCCTTTTCTGCATCAATTGATAAAATCATGTGATTCTTGTCTTTGTTTTATTTATGTGGTGGATTACATTAATTGTTTTTCTAAATGTTGAACCAACCCTGCATACCTGGTATGAATCCCACTTGGTCATGGTGAATTATTTTTTTGATATGTTGTTGAATTCTATTGGCTAGAATTTTTTTGAGGATTTTTGTATCTACGTTCCTGAGGGATATAGCTCTATAATTTTCTTTTCTTGTGGTGTATTTCCCTGGTTTTGGTATCAGAGGTATGGTGGCTTCATAGAATGAGTTTGGTAGTATTCCATCCTTTTCTATGCTCTGAAATACCTTTAGTAGTAGTGGTGTTAACTGTTCTCTGAAGGTTTGGTAGAACTCTGAAGTGAAGCCATCTGGACCGGGGCTTTTTTTGTTGGGAGTTTTTTGATTACCTTTTCATCCTCTTCTTTTCTTTTGTGTCTATTTAGTTGTTCTACCTCTGTTTGTGTTAGTTTAGGTAGGTAGTGTGTTTCTAGGAATTCATCCATTTCTTCTAGGTTTTCAAATTTGTTAGAGTACAATTTTTCATAGATATCTGATATAGATCTTTTTAATTTCAGTTGGGCCTGTTGTAATATCACCCATCTCAATTCTTATTCAGGTTATTTGCTTCCTCCTCTTTTTTTCTTTTGTCACTTGGGCCAGTGGTTTATGAATTTTGTTGATTTTTTCGAAAAACCAGCTTTTGGTCTTGTTAATTCTTTCAGTTGTTTTTCTATTTTCTATTTCATTTAGTTCAGCTCTAATTTTTACTATTTGTTTTCTTCTGGTGCCTGTGGGTTTCTTTTGTTGTTCTCTTTCTATTTGTTCAAGTTGTAGGGATAATTCTTTGATTTTGTCCCTTTTTTCTTTTTGGATGTGTGCGTTTATTGATTTAAATTGGCCTCTGAGCATGGCTTTTGCTGTGTTCCAAAGGTTCTGATAGGAAGTGTTTTCATTCTCATTGGATTCTCTGAATTTCTTTATTCCATCCTTAATCTTTCCTATAATGCTTTTTTTTTTTTTTATAATGCAGTCTTTTTTGAGCAGGGTATTGTTCAGTTTCCAAGTGTTTGATTTCTTTTCCCTGCTTTTCCTGCTATGGATTTCTACTTTTATGGCCTTATGGTCAGAAAAGATGCTTTGTAATATTTCAAATTTTTGGATTCTGCTAAGGCTTGCTTTATGACCTAATATGTGGTCTATTCTAGAGAATGTTCCATGTGCACTAGAAAAGAAAGTACACTTGGTTGCTGTTGGGTGGAGTGTTCTGTGTATGTCTACGAGGTCAAGTTAGTTTATTGTGGCATTTAGATCTTCCGTGTCTTTGTTGAGCTTCTTTCTGGATGTCCTGTCTTTCACTGAAAGTGGTGTGTTGAAGCCTCCTACTATTATTGTGGAGCTGCCTATCTCACGTTTCAATACTGATAGGTTTTGTTTTATGTACCTTGCAGCCCTGTCATTGGGTGCATAAATATTTAATATGGTTATATCTTCTTGGTGTATTGTCCCTTTAATCATTATGTAGTGTTCTTTCTTATCCTTTCCGATGGATTTAACTTTAAAGTCTATTTTGTCAGAAATTAACATTGCCACTTCTGCTCTTTTTTGATTGTTGCTTGCTTGATATATTTTTTCTATCCTTTGAGTTTTAGTTTGTGTCTCCAAGTCTAAGGTGTGTCTCTTGTAGGCAGCATGCAGATGGATATTGTTTTTTAATCCAATCTGCCACTCTCTCTCTTTATTGATGCAGTAAGCCATTTACTTTCAGGGTAATTATGGATAGGTATGAATTTAGTGCTATCGTTTTGATGTCTTTTTTTGTCTGTTGCTGACAGTTTCTTTTTCCCACTTAATTTTATGTGCGGAGTAGATTTTCTGTATATATTGCCCTTTCCTCATATTTGTTGTTGATTTTGTTTCTGCTGAGTCTCTACTTTTTTCTTGTATTTCATTTTGATGAGTAGGATAATTTGTCTCCTTTGTGGTTACCTCATTATTTACCCCTATTTTTCTAAATTTAAACTTAACTTTTATTTCTTTGTATTGCTATATCTTCCTCTCCATATAGAAGGTTTATGATTACATTCCTTAGTCCCTCTTTATTATTTTACTGTTGTCTTCTTTTATATAATAACGTCACTGTTACCCTGTTTTGAGCTTTTTTTTTCATAATCTTGCTTTGTTTTTTTGGATTTCTATGTCTGAGTTGTCTTCTGGTTGCTCTGCCCAACGTTCTAGTCTTGCGTTGATACCTGATATTTTTGATCTTCTAACCAAAGAACTCCCTTTAGTATTTCGTGTAGTTTTGGTTTGGTTTTTACGAATTCCCTCAACTTGTGTTTATCTGGAAATGTCTTAATTTCACCTTCATATTTAAGAGACAGTTTTGATGGATATATGATTCTTGGCAGGCAATTTTTTTCCTTCAATTTTTTAAATATGTCATCCCATTGCCTTCTTGCTTGCATGGTTTCTGCCTAGTAGTCCGAGCTTATTCTTATTGGCTCTCCTTTGTAAGTGACTTTTCGTTTATCCCTTGCTGCTCTTATAATGCTCTCTTTATCTTTGGTTTTGGCAAGTGTGATTATAACATGTCTTGGTGACTTTCTTTTCAGATCTACCTTATGTGGAGTTCGATGAGCATCTTGGATCAATATCTTCTTATCTTTCCCGATATCAGGGAAGTTTTGTGCCAACAAATCTTCAACAATTCTCTCTGTATTTTCTGTTATCCCTCCCTGTCCTGGTACTCCAATCACTCATAGGTTATTTCTCTTGATAGAGTCCCACATGATTCTTAAGTTTTATTCATTTTTTTAAAATATTTTTATCTGATTTTTCTTCAAATATATTAGTGCCCAGTGCTTTATCTTCTTGTTCAGAAATTATGCCTTCTACTTGCTCAGTTCTGCTCCTCTGACTTTCTATTGAGTTATCCACTTCTGTAATTTTATTGTTAATCTTCTGAATTTCTTATTGCTGTCTGTCTATGGATTTTTCCGGCTTATTAAACTTTTCATTATGTTCCTGAATAATCATTCTAATTTCTTCAATTGCTTTATTTGTGTGTTCCTTGGCTTGCTCTGCATATTGCCTCATTTCCTTCCTGATGTCTTGAAGGGTTTTGTATATTAATCTTTTGTATTCTGCCTCTGTTAATTCCAGGAATGCACTTTCATTTAGAAGATCCCTGGATTCTTTGTTTCAAGAGCTTGTTTAGGTGATCATGGTCTGTTTCTTTATGTGACTTGATATTGACTGTCATCTCCAAGCCATCTATAAGTTACCCTATTAGTTTATGCCTGCTTACTATGTCATAGCTTCTTGCTTTGTTTTGTTTTGTTTGACATACCCAAATAGTTTGCTTGAGGGAGCTAGCTTGATTATTTTCACCTTTGGAGCCCTGACGTCCTGTCCGCAGATGGCTAGAGCTGTTATCAGGTGTATCAGTCTAGGACTCCATTCAGTTTTCTTGTACGAATTCAGCTCAGGTTTCCAGGTAGCTGATCATCAAGTGTGTGGTATATGCTCTGTCCTACAGTCTTGGGGGGTAGGTGTGATTGGTGTATGTAGTGGTATCTGATGGCTGCAGGGGGTCACGCTCTGAACAAGGCAGGGGGCTGAGAACCGACCCTCCAGTGTCTCTGAGGAAAGTGCGTCCCTGTCTCCTAAAGCATACAGGTGGCTGGGTTCTGAAGGTGGACCATGGGCACCCATAATTTTTGGTTGTAAGGACTGGGAGGTATCAGTTATCCTTGGACCCCTGTCATGGGTAGCTTGGTGACTTGAGTGGACATACTAGTCCTTAGGTCCCTGATGTGGGTAAGTGAGGACCTTGCTTAATAGTCGAAGCAATTTCAAACATCAAACACCCACCTCTCCACTGCACACCTGAATTGGTTGGAATCTGCCAGCAAGGGCCTATTCTCCCAAAATAGGCCCACACAGGTCCATGAAGAAGGGAAAGGTGCTGAAAGTCCATGGACTGTTTATGCCTGGACAAGAACCACTTCTGTCCTGAGCTCCCCCGGTTCGTGGAGCTAGCAAATTATCTTTTTCCCCAACTGCAGATTTTTTCTTCTCCAAGGCAGGGAGGATGGCACTGGGCACTCAACGGTGCCTGTCTCAGGCTCAGGGAACTCAGCTGCTGAAGCCAGCTTGGGTTTGGGGTGTGCGTGGTAAAATATACTCAAGTACATAACTTTTGCTGAGAGCGCAGTTATTCTCAGGTATGAGTATGCTGTATGGCTGGCTGCTTCTCCCTGAGGAAATTGCGGTGGAACACTAGTACCAACCTGCCCCCTCCGCTCCAGGAATGGTGCCTGAGGGCTCCCCGCGATTCAGGACTGGTAACTCCTCTCCGCTTCTGAATGGTCTCTTCCTCCCCCTGACCCTCAGCTCATTTTCTAAGCTTCCCTTTGAAGCTCAGGGCTACCAGCTTGTCATAAATATACTCATTTCACTTGTTTTTTCTGGTCTTTGTTGTAAAGAGGGCTCGCCAGAAGCGTCTATTAGGCCATCTTGGCTCCGCCTCTAAAAGATTTAAAAATTAGCCCTACAATAAAGAAAACAAAGATGAAAATACAAAATCATAAAGCATTATATGAAACATTGTACCTCTTTCTCCTAGGCAATATTTTTTTTTTATTTTCTCTGTGACTTACCCTGCCTATTCCCTCCATCTCTCACTCAAACATTTGCTTGTCAGATGACCTGAATGCCCAGTATTGCTGGGAGCTTTCTAAAGAAACTGAGAGAGAAAAAAAGAATATTGTGCACTGTCTTTGATATAGGAGCATTGGTGGTGCAGGGGTTAAGCACTTGGCTGCTAATCAAAAGGTCAGTGGTTCAAACCCACCAGCCACTCCACAGAAGAAAGATGTGTCAGTGTGCTTCCATAAAGATTTCAGCCTTGGAAACTCTCTAATGGGCAGTTCTGCTCTGTCCTATAGGGTTGCTGTGAGTCGGAATCAACTGGACGGCAATGGGTTTTGTTTTGTTTTATTGTCTTTGATATTTTCCTATTCTGTTGATAACATTTACCTTAAAACATAAAAAAAAACTTAAAATGTATTTCAAAACTTTAAATTGTAATTAAAAAAAAATAATATAGAAGGAAACAAGCCATGTAAAATAATAGTGTCCATTAAGTTCACTAAATATATATTTAGGAAAATTTTAAAATTCAGGTTGACCTAATTATGTAAATTTTTTATCTTAACAATCTAGTAAAGCAATATAATGTTCTTATGCAAAACAATGTAGTAAAGAAGATTAAAGAAAAGACCATAGTAAAGCACGTTAAAGTATTTGGAGAGAAGAGTGCTCTTAATTTTGTCTGAAAAATATTTTCCCAGGTACACTTATATTTTATTGTACTACTCTGAACATGTATTACTATCAGCAATTTAAAGGTGATTAAGTATATGGACATTCAAAGTTATTTCTCAGATGTAATCACGTTTTCAAATACCCTCTGGGAATTATTTTCCCTATTGTAGAAAAATCTTTAAGTATAAGAAAATATAAAAAGTGTCAGAGCCTACACTTGGGTTTATATAACTTTCAGTAATCTCTTATCTCTAGGTATACATATGCCTTAAAAAATGACAAGAAAACTGAATGACTCCAAAAGACCAAAATGAAGTAGAAAATGCTCCTCCACACAAATGCACCTCTAAACTCCAAGTCTAAATTAGTTCTCTAGAGCTGTAAATCAAAATTTAGCCTAGTGCATTAAAGACTTGGAATATTCTGCCTATGACAATCTGTCTAAATTTCTCAGTGAAAAAAAGAGCAGCCAGAAAGTTTCTTTCTCCTGATCTGCAAATACTTCCTCAAATCTAGTCTTAATCGTTTGATTAAAAGGAAGGTGTCTTAGTCATCTAAAAAAAAACAAAACTTTTTTAGTTTTTTTTAGTAATCTAACCACCCACTCACTGCCGTTGAGTCGACTAGTGCTGCTAAAACAGAAATACCACAAGCAGACAGCTTTAACAAACAGAAATTATTCTCTCAGAGTCTAGTCGGCTAGAAGTTCGAATTCAGGGTGTCAGCTCCAGGGAAAGGCTTTCTGTCTCTGTCGGCTCTGGGGGAAGGTCCTTGTCATTAATATGCCTCTGGTCATGGAGCTTTTCAGCGCAGGAACCTCAGGTCCAAAGGAGGAGCTCTGCACCTGGCGTTGCTTTCTTGATGGTATGAGGTTCCCCTGTCTCTCTGCTTGCTTCTCACTTTTATATCTCAAAAGAGATTGACCTAAAACACAACCTAATCTTGTAGATTGAGTCCTGCCTCATTAACATAACTGCCTCTAATCCTGCCTCATTAACATCATAGAGGTAGGATTTACAACACATAGGAAAATCACATCAGATGACAAAATGGTGGACAATCACACAATACTGGGAATTGTAGACTACCCAAGTTGACACACATTTTTGGGTGACACAATTCAATCCATGACAGAAGTCATATTTTCTCACTTCTTCAAATGAACTTGCATAATTATGTGAGACAAAAAATGTTAGTTAAAAATTTTGGGAGATGTGATTTTGTGGTGTTTCCTCCAAACAAAATATGCCATTCTCTGGGACATACCAAGGGTACTGGTCAGACACCACAATGCCAAAAAATGTATTTTCTTCAAAGTGTGTGTGTGTCCAATAAGAAGAGTGATATGTGTCTTTGGTGAGCCTCACAATCCCACCTAGAATATGTGTTCTCACTCTAAAATGACAGAGGGAAATCGTTAGGAGTCAAGTGTGTGAATACAAGAGAAGCTGACCTCTCCTCCTCCTTCCGTACCCTAAAAGTCATGACAGAGGCAATGCCTTTAAGGAATACTGGCCTAGAGGTTCTCTCGGCACCTTTAACTCCCAAGACCTCTATCTGTGCTCCAGATTCCATTCTTTACCAGTGCTTTCTTTGTTGTTGTTGTAGGTGTCATTGAGTTGGATCCGACTCATAGAGACCCTATGTACAACAGAACAAAGCACTGCCAGGTCCTGCACCATCTCTACAATCATTGTTATTCTTGAGCCCATTGTTGCAGCCATCCTGCCAATCCATCTCATTGAGAGTCTTTGTCATGGATTGAATTATTTCCTCCCAAAAATGTGTGTATCAATTAGGCTAGGCCATGATTCCCAGTATTATGTGACTTTCCTACATGTTGTAAATCCTGCTTCTATGATGTTAATGAGGGAGAATGGGAGGCAGTAGTGTTAATGAGGCAGGACTCAACCCACAAGATTGGATTGTGTCTTGAGGCAATCTCTTGAGATATAAAAGAAAGAAGAGAGCAGAGAAGCAGGGGGACCTCATATCACCAAGAAAGCAGTACCAGGAGCAGAGCACTTCCTTTGGACCTGGGGTCCCTGCATTTGAGAAACCCCTCTACCGGGGGAAGATTGAGGACAAGGACCTTCCTCCAGAGCCAACAGAGAGAGGAAGCCTTCCACTGGAGCCAACGCCCTGAATTTCGACTTTTAGCCTACTTTATTGTGAGGAAATAAACTTCTCTTTGTTAAAATCATCCACTTGTGGTATTTCTGTTATAGCAGCACTAGATAACTAAGACAGTCTTCCTCTTTTTCACTGACCCTCTATTTTACCAAGCATGATGTCCTTCTCCAGGGACTTAACTCTCCTGATAAGATGTTCAAAGTATGTGAGGCAAAATCTTGCCATCCTTGCTTCTAAGTAGCATTCTGGCTGTACTTCTTCCAAGACAGATCTGTTTGTTCTTTTGGCAGTCCATTTTATATTCACTATTCTTCACCAACCATGTAATTCAAAGGTTTCAGTTCTTCTTTGGTCTTCCTTATTCATCATCCAGCTTTCACATGCATATGAGGTGATTGAAAACACCATGGCTTGGGTCAGGCACACCTTAGTCTTCAAGGTGACATTTTTACTTTTTAACACTTTAAAGAGGCCTTTTGGAGCAGATTTGCCCAATGCAAATGCTTTCTTGGGTTTCCTTATCTCATTAGATCATTTCCCTCTACATGTGTATGTGCTCAAGTCTTGGTTTTAGTAAAACGAAATTTTATATATATATATGTATATTTATATATGTATATATATATATAAACCCTGGTGGAATAGTAGTTAAGAACTATAGCTACTAACCAAAAGGTCAGCAGTCTGAATCCACCAGGTGCTCCTTGGAAACCCTATGGGGCATTCTACTCTGCCCTATAGAGTAGCTATACACTAAATACACCTTTAGCTTATTCCTGCTCTTACCCACTCATTCTCATTCCTTCCCTCGACAGCAAAGGTCTTTAAAATAACATATATTAAAATTTTTTAAATTCATTGTCTCTGTTCCCACCATTGCACTGAAATAGTTCTGGCAAAGGTTGCAAATACATTCCTTGTTACGAAATCAATGTTTATGTTTCAGTGCTTACTCTTTTTGGGCTGTCTGATATCTAAGACCCTTCTTAGAAACCACATGGCTTCTATGACACTATTCTTTCCAGCTTTTCCTCCTGCTTTTCTGGTCACTTCCCCTTGGTCTCCCATCAGCAACTCTTCTGCCAACTTCTTCCCCTGACTAACAATAGTCAGCTGACTGAGATGATAGTTTCAGGTGGAATATAGTAGATTGAAAGATAGGCTTGAGAGAGGATGAGACAGGACAGAGGGGGAGAAATGAATGAAACATAAATATGCATGAGGTCTCTGTTGTATATCTTATAAAAAAGCTGCTATAAATAAGATGGATTCTTTGATGTGCTAAGTCTCTTTTAAGTATGGGTCTAGTTTGTGAATAGTCTCCTGAGAAACTGAAGATTGAGTTTTACCAACTGTTTTTTTTTATGCATTCATTCATCTAGCAAGCATTTATTGATTTGCCTGTAATGTCCCAGACTTTGTGTAGACCCTGGGGATAGAGATGAATGAGAAACAGTCCCTACTTTCAAGTAACATCATAAGAGAGACACTTTTAAAAGTTCAGTAATGAATATATCTCAGTGATACGACAGACGTACATACAACGTGACTGAGGGAATTAAAAATAGTGGCAAATCTACCTTGGGTGGGAATAAGAGTAATAGGCTTTTCAAAGGAGGTGACTCTTGCACTGTGTCATGAAAGGCAAGGAAGTATTTGCTATTGGGAGGGGTAAAACAGTAGGAAAAGTTTAGGCAACGTGAATACATGATCAAAGGCACAGAGGCATGGCAAATTAAGAGAACTGCCTATTTTAATAAATACAAAAGGAATGAGGAAAATGGAAAAATCTCAGTTAGAAAACCTCAGTGATTACTTACTGCAGGCAAGATCTGTGGATGAATGCTAAACTATTGGGTGAAACTTTAAAGAAAAACACAATATTTGCATAGCCTCAAAGTATCTCCCCCAAAATATTTATTAGTTACTCTTGTGGTTTTAATGTATGCTGACAATTATTTGATATTTCTTCCTCCAAGAGGTGGAACTTAATTCACCTTCCATTGAATGTGGGTTGAACTTAATAACTTGTCTCTAGTGAATAAAGTTAGAAAAGGAGAAACTAGGCAGACATCACCTTAACCAAGACATCATTGGTGATAAATTGGAAACCCTGGAGGTGTAATGGCTAGGAGCTATGGCTGCTAACCAAAATGTTGGTGGTTCAGATCCACCACGTACTCCCTGGAAACCCTGTGGGGCACTTCTACTCTGTGCTATAGGGTCGCTATGAGTCGGAATCGGCTCAAAGGCAATGGGTTTCAATGATAAATTACATTGATATCTAGCCTAGGGCTTGAGCATAATATAACAATTGGCAATACTGGATGTTCAAGACTTTCCAGGCGCCATCATAGGTGATTCAGACATACTAATTCATTTAATTCTTACATCATCTTATGAGGTGGGCACTAGAATTTATCCTGTTTTACAAATGGGGAAACTGAGGCACAGAGGGTTTAAGTAACTTTCCCAGGTCACACAGGTGTTGAGTGAAAAGTAAAGGTTTGAACCAAGGCAATGTTGGTAGGGATGGAGTGCAAATAGCCTAGGAACTCTGGAAATGCTGTTATTGGAATGTTTATAAGCTGAAAGGTGGCCCACCTAGTTTTATTCAACCCCTATTTTTGTCCTGTGTCACAAAAGAATCTTAGCTTCTTCCCTGTCATCTTTATGGAGCTCAAAAGTTTTGCTAAAAGATGTAGTCAAGTGTAAATGGTCCTTTTAAGAGTTCTCCATTTGTTTAACCACTACAAAACAGTTTCCACAGAGAATCAATTAGGTTGAATATTCATGTACCATATAAAGAATATCTTATCTATCATTCTTTTTAAAAAGTATCTTCTCTTGATTCACATTTGTGTCATCTCAGATTAGGTTGTGCTTTCTTTAATATGATTATTTCACCTGTCAGAGTGATTGAACTATAAGAAACCCATGTTATAAGTCCAGAACTATTGTTCTGTGTACTCTGGAGAGACAATAATTTACTCTTCTTTTTATTAAAAAAATAATTGAAAACATAAGGCATTCTTTAGCAGCCAATTTACATATAAAAGCTAATGAAAATACCAACAAAGATACTGGGCATAAGCTGAAGGCAATACAGGCAGCTGTAAAGTCATCACAGCATGGGGCTAATTACTCAAATTTTGAACTAATTTTAAGGGTATTTAGTAAATGGCTGTTTTAATAGGCCTAATGTGTTTCATTTTAATGTATTACTCTGAAGTAAAAGACTTTGTAACAGGAAAAAATATTGCTAAGAAATGTTCTCAATGATTTTGAAATAATTTATCTGTTAGAACATATTTCTTGAATAAATGTTCTCATTACTTCATCATATAAAAAGAATAAGAACTTTGGGGAGGTTAGGAGACTCCCTTTTCATTTATCCAAATTCCTTTACCACAGAAAAACAGTTAAGTCCAAGGTACAATTTCTGACACTGTCTTCCAAAAAAATTTATATTGGAAGAATTCGCTATCATTTATATTCAGCCAGTACATTGCTTACTATTTTGTCAATACTTTTTTCTAAGGCTATATCCCCAGTCTTACTACCCAACCACTGCATATGCAAATACTATTGCATGTGTGAAGGTAGAAAGTATAGGGCATAGGAAGAAGAAAACATTTCTTCTCCAAAATACATTTTTTTTGTTTAATCATCCAAAAAGATCTACAGGTTTTTTTTCCTCCATCTTTGATGTAACATAATCCAGAGAATACATTCATAGAAATCCTGTAGAAAACTATCTTCTGAAGTTACTTTTAGATATTTTGACAATAGATTTTTGTGAAGCCAATGTAAGATGTACCATAAGTGCTGGAACATATTTGAAACCAATAAGATGCTCAATTGTACTAACCACCCTCTAGTGCAATGGCTCCCTCCTAGAAAAATCAATTCAAATGTGTAGAAGTTGTTCACCTATAAGTGACCTCCCTTCTGGTACTCTACTACTGTAAGAATGACAGCAGCTGAATTCCAGTTTTGGCATGCAGCTTATTTCAGCTTTTGACTTCTAGCCCTAAGGGCATAGTTATAGTTCCTCCTGCATAGCTGATATGAATCCATGGAGGGCTCTGGAAATTTAACACAGAGTATGAGCTTCAGGCATTCTCCGAGTCTAGTTGTAGTTCAACATTCTAAAATTGACCGGTCATTGTTGTAGACAGAATAATGGCCCTCCAAAAATGTCCACACCCGAATCTCTGAAACTGGTTAATATATTATATAACAAAGGGACTATGCAGATGGAATTAAGGTTACAGACCTTCAAATAGTGATATTGTCCTGGATTATCTGGATGGGCCCAATGCAATCTCATGGCCTTAAAACATGGAAAAGAGAGGCAGAAGAGTCAGAAAGATGTGGCAGAATAAATTTGAAACATTTGAATGAAGCATATGCATGAGAATGATTCAACCTGCCATTGCTGGCTTTGAAGACAGGAATGGAGGCCATGAGTATAAGAATGCAGGCAGCGTCTAGAAGCTGGGAATGACCCTGAGCTCACAGTCAGCAAGGAAAGGAGGATCTCAGTTCTACAAGTGCACATATATTCTACCAAAAACTGAGTGAGAAAGGAAACAGATTCCCCCCTAGAGCCTCCAGAAAGGAACTGACAACATCTTGATTTTATCCTGGTAAGACCCATGTTAGACTTTTGACCTACAAAACTGTGAGATAATAAATATGTGTTGCTAAGGCCTATAAGTTTGTGGTAATTTGTTATAGCAGCATCATGGCTCTAACAGTCAGTCACTAGTTCTAAAACTCTTTGTATATAACACAGGCACACTGTCTATATAGCAGTGTTCAAAAGAAGCTTCCCAGGCTCCCTCTTCTTTCTCCAACAGTCATAAGAAAAAAAAAAAAGTTTCCATTATGCCAAGGTAACAGAAGCTGTTAATACTTTCTCAAGTATTGGCAAATATTTCACTGAAAGAGAGAAAACCAGAAGAAATGGTTAAACAATATTGATAAATGAAATATTAATCCAGAAGACAGTAATTCTGTGCTACAGTGGTTACACTGAAGTGAAGCTCCACAATTAGTTGTGCATTGCTGTATAGCAATCTTAAACTGAAAACTTTAAAATCCAACCATAGAAAATTCCCCTGGAAAAAGAAAAGTTATGAATTTAAAAATAAGGAATGAAATAAAGAGAAGCTTCTAATGGGAACTAAAATAGAGTTCAGATTGACAGTTCAATAGTAATGTCAGAGCCACTTCACTTTAATAGGTAAAGTTTTTGTTCAAACCATTAAAATATCTCCAAACATATACTCCACAATATTAAAGTTCACAACTAGCTAGACTTCACATTGTAGTCTATTTTAAATAAGTGAAAAACTTATTTGAGAGTTGGTTAAAATCACTAGAGTACATGGAGTTGACATCTGTCAAAAAAGGGATGTGATTTTTATTAAGGAAATGACATTCAGTCACAGTAAACAGTAACTGTCAAGCAAGCAAATTTAAGAAATTGGTTAAGGCACAAATATAGATATTGTTTAGTTGTGTGCCAACAGCTTTAATCTTTCCAACTCATGGGGAAAGGGATTTAAGTCAATGACAAGAGCTGTGAGGGAAAAAAAAAATTTTTTCAGGAGGGAAAAAAAACATTCTCACAGCCTTAGTACAAAGTGCTCATCCTAGATTTAGTTTTTCAATCATCAACCTGTCACTTATTTGGTAAATAGATATATTCATGAAAATATTAGGCGATGCAGTTTCTCAGTGACAACATTTCTACCCATCCTTAATTTGAGCAGTGTTTATTTCTATATAACCTGTGTTTCCTAGGCCACAACAGGCTAGAGAGAAAAATAACATGATTTCTTCAATACAACAACAACAAAAGAGTCCCCTGGATCCCCTTCTTGCTCTGCCCTTCCCCCCTCCGAGGGGAATTCTAGCCACCAGTCAAATAGAGCTAGGACACAAAAGAGTGTGTTTCAAATTAAAAGAGTCCTCTTGGTTTGCCTGTGGCTTTCATTTTTCTTCTCTCCTTGTCATGCTTCCTCTGAAGATATCTCTAGTCACGCCGAAGATTTACAAAAAAAAAGGGCAGCTCTGCCACTGGTGCCTAATGAAAGCATTACTGTTGCTACTCTTCACTGTGGGAGAGGGCTCGGTAGGACCAGGATGGGACACAGAAAAGGGATCATGGAGGCTACTGAAAAGCTACCTCTATTCTAAGCCTCATCCTAATGCATCTCCAGTCTTCTACCCTTAAAGATTCACAGAAAAAAAAAAAAAAAACAAGCAAAACAAAACAGCCTAAGGCATTCTGCCATAATTAATGTCCTTTGAAGTCTTATGATTTTATTGTGTCACGGAACCCCCAAAATTGTAGGACACTGGACCAAAATAAAATGGCTGATCCAGAGTCTGGTCTCATACCCTATTCTAACTTCTGCTTCTGGCTAACAGGCTGTTCATTTTTTACACTGATCCAAACCAATCACCAAGGATTTTTTTTTCTCTGTGACTAAGCCAAAAGGACTGCCAGGTCCTTCTTCCTATATATATACCTTGAGTATATCCTACCTACATTTAGGAACCATCTCAAGAATAGATTTGATGCATTGAACACTAGTGACCGAAGACCAGACGAGTTGTGGAATGACATCAAGGACATCATCCATGAAGAAAGCATTGGTCACTGAAAAGACAGGAAAGAAAGAAAAGACCAAGAAGGATGTCAGAGGAGACTCTGACAACTTGCTCTTGAGCATCGAGCAGCTAGAGCAAAAGGAAGAATTAATGAAGTAAAAGAACTAAAAAGAAGATTTCAAAGGACCTCTCGAGAAGATAAAGTATTATAATGACATGTGCAAAGAGCTGGAGATGGAAAACCAAAAGGAAAGAACAAGCTCGGGGTTTCTCAAGCTGAAAGAACTGAAGAAAAAATTCAAGCCTCGAGTTGCAATAGTGAAGGATTCTATAGGGAAAATATTAAATGATGCAGGAAGCATCAAAAGAAGATGGAAGGCATACACAGAGTCATAATACCAAAAAGAATTAGTTGATATTCAACCATTTCAAGAAGTGGCACATGATCAGGAACCGATGGTACTGAAGGAAGAAGTCCAAGCTGCTCTGAGGCATTGGCGAAAAACAAGGCTCTGGGAAATGATGGAATATCAATTGAGATGTTTCAACAAACAGATGCAGCGCTGGAGGTGCTCACTCGTCTATGCCAAGAAATATGGAAGATAGCTTCCTGGCCAACTGACTGGAAGAGATCCATATTTATGCCTATTCCCAAGACAGGTGATCCAACCAAATGTGGAAATTATAGAACAATATCATTAATATCACACGCAAGCAAAATTTTGCTGAAGATCATTCAAAAACAGCTGCAGCAGTATATCCACAGGGAACTGCCAGAAATTCAGGCTGATTTCAGAAGAGGACGTGGAACCCGGGATATCATTGCTGATGTAAGATGGATCCTGGCTGAAAGCAGAGAATACCAGAAGGATGTTTACCTGTTTTATTGACTATGCAAAGGCATTCGACTGTGTGGACCATAACAAACAATGGATAACACTTCGAAAAATGGGGGGAATTCCAGAACACTTAATTGTGCTCATGAGGAACCTTTACACAAATCAAGAAGCAGTTGTTTGGACAAAACAAGGGGATACTGATTGGTTTAAAGTCAGGAAAGGTGTGCATCAGGGTTGTGTTCTTTCACCATACCTATTTAATCTGTATGCTGAACAAATAATACGAGAAGCTGGACTATATGAAGAAGAACGGGGCATCAGGATTGGAGGAAGACTCATTAACAACCTGCGTTATGCAGATGACACAACTTTGCTTGCTGAAAGTGAAGAGGACTTGGAGCACTTACTAATGAAGATCAAAGACCACAGCCTTCAGTATGGATTGCACCTCAACGTAAAGAAAACAAAAATCCTCACAACTAGACCAATGAGCAACATCATGGTAAACGGAGACAAGATTGAAGTTGTCAAGGATTTCATTTTACTTGGAGCCACAATCAACAGCCATGGAAGCAGCAGTCAAGAAATCAAAAGACAGATTGCATTGGGCAAATGTGCTGCAAAGGACCTCTTCAAAGTGTTGAAGAGCAAAGATGTCACCCTGAAGACTAAGGTGCGCCTGACCCAAGCCATGGTATTTTCAATAGTATCATATGCATGAGAAAGCTGGACAACGAATAAGGAAGACCGAAGGAGAGTTGATGCCTTTGAATTGTGGTGTTGGTGAAGAATATTGAATATACCATGGACTGCCAAAAGAACGAACAAATCTGTCTTGGAAGAATTACAACCAGAATGCTCCTTAGAAGCAAGGATGGCGAGACTGCATCTTACATACTTTGGACATGTTGTCAGGAGGGATCAGTCCCTGGAGAAGGCCATCATGCTTGACAGAGTACAGGGTCAGCGGAAAAGAGGAAGACCCTCAATGAGGTGGATTGACATAGTGGCTGCAACAATGAGCTCAAGCATAACAACGATCGTAAGGATGGCTCAGGACTGGGCAGTGTTTTGTTCTGTTGTGTGTAGGGTCGCTATGATTTGGAACCAACTCGACGGCTCCTAACAACAACAACAAGCCAAAAGGAATGTAAGCAAAACTTTCTCTAAAGATCTTCGCTCAAACATTTGAAGAAACCCTTTGTGCTCAAGAAATAATTTTGCTTTGAGCCAGTTATTTTAATAATTCGCTATCAGAAAATCTGTTCTGTAATCACCTGGCTTTAATTCACTCCTCCCTAACCAGATAGCTGGCTTTTACATTTCAAAGGACTCCAAAGTGAAATTGATCTGGTCTACAGTCAATCATTAACCACCCCTCCCACTCCCAGTTGGCCCATTCCTCTTCTACTACTCACTTTCACCAATCCCTTTGGTAATGTCCAATCAAAATAATGCATCTTAAGTTCTTTGTTCTCACCCTTTAAAAAGTCTCCGCAGGGTCACTATTTTGGAAGCGCCTGCTTCACCCTGTAAGGATCAAATGGTTTCCCTGGTCTGGAGTGTTTCTCAACCTTCAATAAATCTCCTTGCTTTAATTATAACAGTGTATGGGTTGTTACTCTTGGACAATTGTAACAATTATAAAAAATTTATACTTTATTTCATTATAAATGTATGCTTCTTTTAATATAAAAATAATGTTCTTAACCACTCACTAACAAGTAAATTTGATGATCTGAGAGTATAGGAGAAATTGGAGAGGATAAAAAGATTTTCTTTTCGAGTTTCTAAATTGTCCAACTAAGCTCCAAGTTTGGGGGGAGGGTGACAGAAAGGGAATACAACAGTCTTAACAAGAATTTCCTTTCTCTCTCTCTCTCTCTTTTTTTTTTTTTCCTTTTTGGAACCTTAAGAATACTGGGAAGGTATAATGGAGACAAGGAAACCAGCAATCTCTGGTTACAACCCAACTAATTTTTACCATTTAGATAAACTATGGCTAAAAATCATGTTTCACAAATATAACTACACAATAAAAGTCCTATAAATTGTAGATATTCAGTCTTCCAATGTCAATGATGAAAAGGCCTTCAATTTCCTTTTGCGAAGAATATCCAAAAAGTACTAAAAGAAACCCCTAGATTCCAAAGGAATGTATAATATAAAACATTACAATAAAGACTTTCAAAACAGTGTTCCATAAAAGCCATGAAATCAGATTTTTATTATTTACTGAAAATCTGAATGTACATGGTGGCATTTCAAATTTGATAAGCTTCTTGGGTAGTGTAATCTCTTTGTTCCTTTTCTGTACTTGAAAAATGTAAATTATTCATGACAGGACAGAATCTAAGCAAATGAGAACAGCAACAGGGAAACAATGATAACAAGCCACCTTGTTTACAAAACCTGCAGACAGCAGTGTACCAAAATGAGACATTGGCTTTGAGGATCATCTTTTGATTCTGGCTGCATCACTATTTTGAAAAAGTTTGTGACAGTGTGACACTTAGATAAAACCCCTGTGATTTTACGTATTTTCCTCTTTAGCTGTATTTTTTCCCTTCATTTTTTTTTTTTATTATTTAATATGCCTTGGGCCACATGTCAAAATGCAATGATCTTGCTTTATTTTATTCCTCTCTGTTCAACCATATTTAAATGTTTTTTACGTAATAAAAAATAGGGAAATCTAAGTGATCTGCTTCATAACTAACTAATGGGTTATCTCTACTTCTTATGCTAATTAAGTACATTTTTAAGGGAGATTGGTGGCTTTTTTTCAAACAGGGAGCCTATACCACCCTAGGCCTAAAGGGAGCAGTTACCAGAATCTGAACAGCTGAGTGGGGAGGGCCCCCAGGAATAAGTTGTGGCCTTTTGTAGACGGCCACAGCCAACCCACAATGACCTGACAGAAAAAGCTAGAGGAATAAACATCCTTCCGCCCTCCGAATAGCCTGCTGTGCTTCCCATTGACCAAACCAAACTAGAAACAATATGGCAAGGGAGCTGGTTGATGTAGTCCAAATAGGTGAACCTTCTGTGTCATAGGTCAGGATGAGGAAAAGTGGAGAGTGGACCAGTTGAGCAAATATATAGATCTGAGAACAGAGCCCTGGGCACTCCAATGCTTAGAACTTGCGGGAAGTGGGATAGGCAAGAGAATGAAATTGAGGAGAAGCCAACAAGATAGCAATAAAACCAAGAGAGTGTGGCATCCTAGAAGCCAAATTAAAAACAAGGTGTTTTAAATATCACAGAAGTAAATTTTCCAACTTTACCATTTACCGTTGATGGGTCAAAAAATACGAGGACTGGAAAGTGAGTGATGCATTTAGCAATATGGATGACATTGGTGATTGTGTAAATAAGAGGAGTGTGGAAATAAATGAAGACCAACTGTCTTAGTCATCTAGTGCTGCCATAACAGAAGTACCACAAACAGATAGCGCCAACAAAGAGAAATTTACTCTCTCACAGTCTAGTAGGCTAGAAGTCCAAACTCAGGGCATCACCTCCAGGGGAAGGCTTTCACTCTGCTGGCTCTGGAGGAAGGTCCTTGTAATCAGTCTTTCCCTGGACTAGTTGCTTCTCAGTGCAGGGACCCTGGGTCCAAAGGACACATGCTGTTCCTGACACTACTTTCTTGGTGAGATCCCACTGTCCCTCTGGTAACTTCTCTCTTTTATATCTCAAAAAACATTGGTTCAAGATACAATCTAATCTTGTAGATTGAGTCCTGCCTCATTAACATAACTACTGCTAATCCTACCTCATCAATATCATAGAGATAGGATTTACAAGACATAGGAAAATCACACCAGATGACAAAATTGTGGACAATCACACAATACTGGAAATCACGGCCTAGCCAAATTTACACATATTTTGGGGGGACACAATTCAATTCATAACACCAACCAAATGAGAACAAGAAGAGGCTATTTACCCAGAGCTTGCTACAGCAAGGGAGTTAGCCACCATCACTTATGTTTGGCAGAGACTGAAAGACAGGCATGGGATTGGGAACACATATAGTGAAAAAGGAGAGGCTTGAGATATGTTCTTACTGGGGGTTGTCAACATGGGGAAGCTGGAGGTGGGCTACCTAGAATGGGCACATCCTATGTGATTGGGTTGAAGAACATATTTCGTTTTCTCTGGTTGGTCTAGAGTTAGAAGCAGAGACAGAAATTGGGGAAGCTAGCAGTCACTGACCAAGTCCTGATCATTTTGGGCCAATAGCTCCCCAGACATTGTGGTTTGGCTTTCTGCAGGCCAGAGCTTATTATAATGTATGGTCTGGCCATTATTATCCGTTTGTATATGCAGTGTCTCAAATATTTCAAAATAGGAGGTGGGGCCAACATGGTGGAATAGTTCAGACGCTTCCTGTCATCCCTGTTACAACAAAGACCCGAAAAAAGAAGTGAATCAATTATCTATGACAATCTAGGAGCCCTGATCATCAAGGACAAAGCTGAAGAGTTGGACTGAGTGGCAGGGAAAGGAGAGACAATTCAAAAGTAGTGGAGAAGTGCCGGTTGCGAGGTTGCCCGCACCCTGCTGGCTGGGGTGGCCAGTGCACACAGGCTGAGGTGAGCAGTATCTTTCAGGAGGTGTCTCACCACGTTTAGTGAGGCTGGGCTGTTGCGAGTCTGCACACACCTCCAGAGCCACGTAGAAGTGGCACTGGATCTGCAAAAGTTAAGTGCAAGCACCTAACTTACCTTGCAGGGCCCAAATAACCCCTCCCCCACAGAGATTCACAGCAGAGAAGTGCTTCCTTCCCTTCACCCACCCCCACCCCACTCGCTCCATCACTAGTCTGGCAGTATTAAACAACAGCCACACCCTCTAAGTCAGAACTCGGGGTTATCCATGCCCACACCAGTCTCATGGCTTTAAAAAACGCCACATCCCCTAGGCCAGGAACTCAGGGTAGGTTGGGAGGCACTGCCCTTTCATCCAGCCACTGGCATAAGGGGTCCACAGACTTGCAGCACCTTTCACCCTTGCCTAGACCTGTGTGGGCCAATTCAACAAAGCCTGCCCTCATTAAAGTGAAACAGCAGGGGATACACCAGAAGTCCATTTTCAAATGCAACAACCAAGGGGGACTGAAGATTTGTGATATTTGATGCTGTCCTGCCCATTAAGCATGGACCTCACCCACCACATCAGGGGCCTGAGGGTAGGCGGTACCACCCACTCCATCTAGCCACCCATGACAGGGATCTGAGAATAAGTGGTGCCTCCCAGTTGCTCCAGCCAACAGCGCCGGGTGCCCGAGGACTGGCTGCATTACCCCTCCACTACATACTCTAGGGGACAGGGAGATGCCCTCTACCCAGGCACCAGGGGACAGCCAAGAACTATATATCCAGCAAAACTGTCTCTCAAATACAATGGCCAAATTAGGGCATTTCCAGATAAACAGAAATTAAGGGAACTTGTAAAAAACAAACCAAAAGTACAGGAAATATTAAGGGTAGTCTTCCAATTAGAGAAAGAACAATATCAGACAACTCAAGATGAGGACACAGGACATAACAACCAGTTATCAACCTGGACAGGGAAGTTGCAAAAATAAGTCAAAGCTAAAAGACTGATAATGGGGAGGCAAAGATGTCAATATGTAATAATGAAAATGTCAAAACAAAAAAGAGGGAATAAATTGTGTAGTCATAGAACTTCCATATAGAGAAAAGTTAAGGCAATATCAAGAAATAAAAGATTGGTTTAAACTTAGAAAAATAAAGGTAAATTTTAAGGTAAGCGCAAAGGAAGCTAACAAATCTACCCATGAAAATAAAAATGAAGAAAAACATAAACACTCAGCAAACACAAAATCAACAATAACGAAAAAGAAGAAAATACATAAAGAAAAATGACTCAGCACAGAAAATTAAGTAGAAGAAACTGTCAACACCACCAAAAAAAAAAAAAAAATTAAAATGACAGCATTAAACTCATACTTATCAATAATTACACTGAATGTAAATTGATTAAATGAACCAGTAAATAGACAGAAATTGGCAGAATGGATTAAAAACAACAGGATTCATCTATCTGCTACGTATAAGAGACACACTTTAGATGCAAAGATACAAACTAAAACTCACGGGATGGAAAAAAATATATCAAACAAACAACAATCAAAAAAGACCAGGAGTGGCAATATTAATCTCTGACAAAATAGACTTTAAAACAAAATCCACCACAAAGGATAAGGAAGGGCACTACATAGTGATTAAAGGGTCAATAAACAAGGAAGCCATAGCCATAATAAATATGTACACACCCAGTGGCAGGGTTCCAAAATACATAAAACAACCTCTAACAGCACTGAAAAGAGAAATAGCTCCACAATAGTACTTGTTGTTATTAGGTGCCATCAAGTCGGTTCCGACTCATAGCGACCCTGTACACAACAGACGGAAACACTATCGGTCCTGTGCCATCCTCACAATCCTTATTATGCCTGAGACCATTGTTGAAACCACCGTGTCAATCCAACTTGTTGAGGGCTTTCCTCACTGACCCTCTGCTTTACCAAGCATGATGTCCTTCTCCAGGAACCAATCCCTCCTGATAACCTGTCCAGAGTATGTGAGATGTAGTCTTGCCATCCTTGCATCTATTGAGCATTCTGGTTGTACTTCCAAGACGGATTTGTTCGTTCTCTCGGCAATTCATGGTATATTCAATATTCTTCGCCAACACCAAAATTCAAAGGCGTCAATTCTTCTTCTGTATTCCTTATTCATCTTCCAGCTTTCATATACATATGACGTGATTAAAAACTCCAGGGCTTGGGTCAGGTGCCCCTTAGTCTTCAAGATGACTTCTTTGCTTTTCAACACTTTAAAGAGGTCTTTGGCAGCAGGTTTGCCCAATGTAATGTGTCTTTTGATTTCTTGACTGCTGCTTCCATGGCTGTTGATTGTGGATCCAAGTAAAATGAAATCCTTGACAATCTCAATCTTTTCTCCATTTATCATGATGTTGCTTATTGGTCCAGTTGTGAGGATTTTTGTTTTCTTTATATTGAGGTGTAATCCATACTGAAGGCTGTGTGGTCTTTGATCTTTCTTCATTAGTAAGTGCTTCAAGTCCTCTTCACTTTCAGCAAGCAAGGTTGTGTCATCTGCATAATGCAGGTTGTTAATGAGTCTTCCTCCAATCCTGATGCCCCATTCTTCTTCATATAGTCCAGCTTCTTAGATTATTTGTTCAGCGTGCAGATTGAATAGGTATGGTGAAAGAATACAACCCTTACACGCACTTTTCCTGACTCTAAACCATGCAGTATCTCCTTGTTTTGTTCCAACGACTGCCTCTTGATCTATGTACAGTTTCCTCATTAGCACAATTAAGTGTTCTGGAATGCCCATTCTTTGCAATGTTATCCATAATTTATTATGTTCCACACAGTTGAATGTCTTTACACAGTAAATAAAACACAAACACCTTTCTGGTATTCTCTGCTATCAGCCAGGATTCATCTGATATCAGCAATAATATCCGTCATTCCACATCCTCTTCTGAATCCAGCATGAATTTCTGGCAGTTCTCTGTCGATATACCGCTGTGGCCATCTTTGAATGATCTTCAGCAAAAATTTTGCTTGCGTGTGATATTAATGATATTGTTCTATAATTTCCACATTTGGTTGGATCACCTTTCTTGGGAATAGGCATAAATATGGATCTCTTTCAGTCAGTTGGCCAGGTACCTGTCTTTGAAATTTCCTGGCGTAGACGATTGAGTACTTCCAGTGCTGCATCCCTTTGTTGAAACATCTCAATTGGTGTTCCGTCAGTTCCTGGAGTTTTGTTTTTTGCCAGTGCCTTCAGCGCAGCTTGGTCTTCTTCCTTCAGTGCCATGGTTCTTGATCATATGGTACCTCCTGAAATGCTTGAATGTCGACCAATTCCTTTTGGTATAGTGACTCTATTTTTTCCATTTTCTTTTTATACTTTCTGCATAGTTTAATATTTTCCCTGTAGAATCCTTCAATATTGCAACTCGAGGCTTGAATATTTTTCTTCATTTCTTTCAGGTTGAGATATGCTGAGCGTGTCTTTCCTTTTTGGTTTTCTACCTCCAGGTCTTTGCACATGGCATTATAATATTTTATTTTGTTTTCTTGAACCACCCTTTGAAATCTTCTATTCAGCTCTTTTATTTCATAATTTCTTCCTTTCGGTTTAGCTACTCAATGTTCAAGAGAAAGTTTCAGAGTGTCTTCTGACATCCATTTTGTTCTTTCTTTCCTGTCCTTTTAACAACCTCTTGCTTTCTTCACGTATGATGTCCTTGATGTCATTCCACGACTCATCTGGTCTTCAGTCATCAGTGTTCAATGTGTCAAATCTATTCTTGAGATGATCTCTAAATTCAGGTGGGATATGCTCAAGGCTGGACTTTGGGTCTCGTGGACTTGCTCTAATTTTCTTCAGTTGCAACTTGAACTTGCATATGAGTAATTGATGGTCTGTTCCATAGATGATATTGACCTTTTCCATGTCTCTTTCCACAGTTGTAGTCGATTTGATTCCTGTGTATTCCATCTGGTGAGGTACACGTGTACAGTCGCCTTTTATGTTTGTGAAAAAAGGTATTTGCAATGAAGAAGTTGTTGGTCTTGCAAAATTCTATCGTGCTATCTCTGGCATTGTTTCTATCACCAAGGCCATACTTTCCAACTACGAGTCTTTCTTTGTCTCCAGCTTTCACATTACACTCATCAGTGATTATCAATGTATCCTGATTGCATGTTTGATCAATTTTAGACTGCAGTTGTTCGTAAAAATCCTCAATTTCTTCATCCACAGCCTTAGTGGTTGGTGTGTAAATTTGAATAATAGTTGTATTACCTGGTCTTCTTTGTAGGCATATGGGTATTATCCTATCAAAGATAGTGTTGTACTTCAGGACAGATCTTGAAATGTTCTTTTGATCATAAATGCAATGCCTTTCCTCTTCAACTTGTCATTCCTGACATAGTAGGCCATATGAAATTTCAATTCAAAAAAGCCAATACTAGTCCATTTCAGCTAACTAAAGCCTAGGATATTGATGTTCATGCATTCCATCTCATTTTAGATTTTCCATTTTCCTAGATTCGTACTTCGTACATTATACTTTCTGATTTTTAATGAATGTTGGCAGCTGTTTCTTCTCATTTTGAGTCCTGTCACATCAGCAGATGAAGGCCCTGAAAGCTTGATTGCATCCACATCATTAAGGTTGACTCTCCTTTGAGGAGGCAGCTCTTCCCCAGTTGTCTTTTCAGTGACTTCCAAACTGAGGGACTCATCTTCCAGCACTATATAAGACAATGTTCTGATGCTATTCGTAAGGTTTTCACTGGCTAATTCTTTTCAGAAGTAGACTGCTGGGTCCTTCTTTCTAGCCTGTCTTTGTCTTGGAGCCCAGCTGAAACCTGTCTGACATGGGTGAATCTGCTGTTATTTGAATACCGTTAGCATAGCTTCCAGCATCACAGCAACAATCAAGCCCCCGAAGCACAACAAAATGACAGACACGTGGGGGTCAATAATAGTAGGAGACTTCAACAGAAAACTTTTGGTGAAGGACAGCACATCCAGAAAGAAACTCAATAAAGACATGGAAGATCTAAATGCCTTAATCAATAACTTGATCACAGACACACACGGAACACTCCACCCAACAGCAGCCAAGTATACATTCTTTTCAACACACATGGAACATTCTCCAGAATAGCACACATTTTAAGCCACAAGGCAAGCCTTAACAGAATCCAAAACATTGAAATATTACAAAGTATCTTTCCTGACCATAAAGCTATAAAAGTGGAAATCAATAATAGAAACAGCAAAGAAAAAAAAAATCAAACATATGGACACCTTACTCGAAAACTACTGGATTATAGAAGAAATCAAGGACAGAATAAAGAAATTCATACAATCAAATGAGACTGAAAACATTTCTTACCAGAACCTTTGGGACACAGCAAAAGCAGTACTTAGAGGTCAATTTATGGCAATAAATGCACACATCCAAAAAGAAGAAAGGGCCAAAATTAAAATATTAACACTGCAATTCTAACAAATAGAAAAAGAGCAGCAAAAGAAGCCCTCCAGCACCAGAAGAAAGGAAATAATAAAGATTAGAGCAGAAATATATGAAATAAAGAAGAGAAAATTGAGTCAACAAGATTGAAAGTTGGTTCATTGAAAAGGACAACAAAATTGACAAACCATTGAGGAAACTGACAAAAGAAAAACAGGAAAGGAAGCAAATAACCCAGATAAAAAATAAGATGAGTGATATTACAATAGAATGTTATGAAAAATTGTCCTCCAACAAATTTGAAAACCTGAGGGAAATGGACAAATTTTTAGAAAAACACTACCTGCCTAAGCTAATACAAATAGAGGTAGAAAAACTAAATAAACCCATAACAAAAAAAGAGATTGAAGAGATAATTAAAAAAAAAAAAAAAACTCTCAACAACAACAAAAAAAGGCCCTGGCCCAGAAGGCTTCACTGGAGAATTCTGCCAAACTTTCAGAGAAGGATTACACCATCACTACTAAAGGTACTTCAGAGCATAGAAAAGGAAGGAATACCTGTAAACTCATTCTTTGAAGCCAGCATAGCCCTGATACCAAAGCCAGGTAAAGACACCACAAAAAAAGAAAATTACAGACCAATATCCCTCATGAACATGGACACAAAAATCCTCAACAAAATTCTAGCCAATAGAATTCAACAGCATACCAAAAAAAAAAAAAAAAAATCAACTTGACCAAGTAAGATTCATACCACATATTCAGGGATAGTTCAACATTAGAAAATCAATCAATGATGTAATCACTTTCATGATGAAATCTAATATAATGTAATCATCTCCATGATGAGATCTGCTATGAGCTTTCAATCAGCTGAAAGGGAAATTCCTTGGGGGTGTGGCCTGCATCCTATATGTGGACTTTCTGGCAAAGCTCCCTGGCTTTTGCTTGCTCTGGATCCTGGATATCTGGCTTGTCATCATCTAACCTCCGGTTCTTGGGACTTGAACCAGCAGCCTGCCATCTTACCTGCCAATCTTGGATTTGTCAGCCACCGCAGCTATGTGGGTCAGGAGAAGCCTCCAACCTGATGCCTAACCCATGGACTTGGGAATTTCCAACCTCTATTCCTTTTCACAACTGAATGGGAAACCCTGGTTGCATAGTGGTTAAGTGTTATGGCTGCTAACCAAAGGGTCAGCAGTTCGAATCCACCAGGCGCTCCTTGGTAACTCTATGGGGCAGTTCTACTCTGTCATATAGTGTCGCTATGAGTCAGAATCGACTTGACAGCACTGAGTTTTTGGGTTTTTTTTTTTTTTTTTTTTACAACTGAATGGGCTGTTTCCTCGATATAAATCTCTCTCTCTCTCTCTATGTATATATATACTTCACTAGTTTTGCTTCTCTAGAGAGCTCAGCCTAAGACATTTAGTATTGGGAGTCGTTCTAGAGAAAGAAAATTGTAAGGACGAGTTTTCTAAATTGGCTCTGAAGTCTGGTTAGTCTTAAAGATGTTGATGACTCTGCTTCCAGTAGTAAAGAGGGCACTGCTAATCCATGGCATGAGGTGGCAATAAAAATACGCAAAGCTTCACCACCAATATATTAAGTGTTGGAGAGAGGCAAAGCTCTGGGTGGTCGCATGTTTGATATTTTTCTACAATTTTGTCAGAATGAGAAGTATAAAGAAGCTGGTTGGTTGGCCCTACTTTCACTAAGCAAAGTGGTAAAAGAAAGAGGTGAGCTCAGGGCTTCAGAGTCAGAGTTCAAGTGCCACATAAACTACCTCAAAGTAGCCATTTGTGCCCTGAAAGAAAGACTTATTTCTTGTAGTAACAGACCTGATACTGCCGAAAACCAAACTCAGAGTCTTGTCATAAGAGTGGCTGAATCATAAAGCCAATTGAATTCCCAACCTTGAATGGTATCTGAAGTTAAAGTGAGGGCATTGATTAGGAAAAATGGGATCCTGAAACTTGGGATGAGGACATATGGGCAGATAATCAGGAAGTTGAGGACACTGAGCCCCTAAATTCTGTTGAATCACTCCTGCCAACAAAACCATTAGCTCCTCCAGCCCAATCTGATGAGATTAAAACAGATGTGTTTAAAGAATCTTTGTCAAAGATATTGCCTGAAACATTGCCTGAGGCTTATAAGACATTGTTGAATGTTCTCAAAACACATCCCCACCACCCATATTTGCTTCTAGACCTACAACTAGACCTAAGTCCCAGCGAGCCACAAAAGGTGAAGTACAAAGTGTGACCCAGGAGGAGATATGCTACTGTCTAAAATAACTGCTTGACTTTTCTAATATGTACAAACCATTATCCCACAGCCTTAATAGCCATGTGTGGGAATGGCTATTAAGGCTGTGGGATAATGGTGCAAGGAACATTAAGTTGTATCAGTCTGAGTTTATTAATTTGTGCCCACTAAACACAGATTTGGAAACACTGGTGACATAGTGGTTAAGAGCTACAGCTGCTGACCAAAAGGACAGCAGTTCGAATCCATCAGGCGCTCCTTGGAAACTGTATGGGGCAATTCTACTCTGTCCCATACGGTCCTTATGAGTAGGAATCGACTCGATGGTGGTGGGTTTTTTAGTGGGTTTAAGCACAGATTCTTCATTCATGTTTTAGCTTGAGAGGCTATTATAGGATTTACTAGTTTATTTGGTTTTGGATTGCTGAAGCATGGATTATGTGGTACTATACTCTAAATCATGTTGAAGTACCAGAACTGCCTTGGTATACTGTAGAAGGAGGTATCCAAAGGCTTAGGAAAACTGGCATGTAAGAATGGATTTATCAGGTTAAACCCACAGATCCATACATGGAGTGCCTAGAGGATATACATTTACCACAATGGTGAGGAACAAATTTGTGAAGGGAGCCTCAGCATCCTTGAAGATTCCTGTTTTATGTAAGTAAGATTTGACAGTGGAAGCTGCCCTAACTGAATTAATACACCTAATTACAATATGGCTAATTGAATCCCATGGTGGTAGTCGCCAAGTGACAGCGCTCAATCAACAAAGATTAGGTGGGATTGGTTACAGTAATGGACAGCAGAGTCAAAGCTGTAATTAGAATAATCTGACTCATGTGGACTTATGGTGTTACCTACTTAGTCATGTTGTCCCTAGGAGTGAAATAGATAGGAAATCTATTAAATATTTTTTGATCTGTACAAGCTGAAGAACTCTAGGTCAAGTGAATGGCTGTCTAACTCGAATCATCAGAATACAGAGTCATGGCCCTTCAATCAATTTCCAGACTTGAGTGAGTTTACAGACCCACAAAACCTTAAAAGAAGGGGAGGCTGGGTCACCTTGAGGTAGAACCCTACTACTGCCCAAAATTTATAGTGCTAATCTTTCTCCCAGCCTTCCCTAAAGGCATCTGTGATCTTTTAAGGAGTAACTGTTCATTGATGAAAAAGAAATCATCAGGCTTTTTGGGAATTACTGGATACTGTCTCTGAACTTATACTAATTCCAGGAGGCCCAAAATGTCATTGTGACCCCCTAGTCATAGTGGGGGCATATGGAGGTCAGGTTATTAATGGAGTGTTAGCTCATGTCCGTCTCATGGTGGGTCCAGTAGGTCCCCAAAACCATCCTGTAGTGATTTCCCCAATTCCAGAATGCATAATTGGAAAATTGGAGTAGATATACTCAAGACTCCCAGAACCCACACACTGGATCCCTGACATATCATGTAAGGGCTATTATGGTGGGGAAGTCTATGAGAAAGCCATTAAAACAGTCCCTACCTAGGAAAATAGTAAACCAAAAGCAATACCACATTCTTGGAGGGTTGTAGGGATTACTGTTACCATCAAGGACTTGAAGGATACAGGGGTGGTGATTCCCACCACATCCCCGCTCAACTCCCCTATTTGGCCTGTGCAAAAAACAGATATATCTTGGAGAATGGCAGTGGATTATCAAAAACTCAACCCAGTGGTCACTCCAATTGCAGCTGCTCTTCCTGATGTGGCTTCATTGCTTGAGCAAATTCATATATCTCCTGGTACCTAGTATGCAAGTTATTGATCTGGCTAATGCCTTTTTCTCCATACCTGTTTTGAAGGACCAGTAGCAGTTTGCCTTCAGCTGGCAAATCCAGAAATATACCTTTACCGTTCTACCTCAAGGGTATATCAACTCTCCAGTCCTATGTCATAGTTTAGTCCACAGGGACTTTGATCACTTTCCCTTCCACAAGATGTCACACTGATCCATCACATTGCTGACATTATAGTGATTGAACTTAGTAAGGCAGAAATATCAATGATTCTAAACTTATTGGTAAAATATTTGTGTGCTGGAGGGTGGAAAAATAATCCAAGAAAAAATCAGGTGCCTTCCACTCAGTGACATTCTTAGGGGTCCAGTGGTGTGGGGTCTCAAGCTGAAAGAACTGAAGAAAAAATTCAAGCCTCGAGTTACAATAGTGAAAGATTCTATGGGGAAACTATTAAACAACACAGGAAGCATCAAAAGAAGATGGAAGGAATACAGTGTCATTATACCAAAAAGAATAGGTCGACATTCAACCATTTCAATAGGTAGTATACGATCAGGAACCATGGTACTGAAGGAAGAAGTCCAAGCTGCACTGAAAGCAACAGTGAAAAACAAGGCTACAGGAATAGAAAGAATAGCAATTGAGATGTTTCAACAAACTGATGCAACGATGGAAGTACTCATATGCCTATGCCAAGAAATTTGGAAGACAGCTACCTGGCCATGTGACTGGCAGAGATCCACATTTATGCCTATTCCCAAGAAAGGTGATGCAACTGGATGCAGAAATTATCATATAATTTTGTTAATATCACACACAATAAAATTTTGTTGAAGATCATTCAAAAGTGGCTGCAGCAGTGTATCAACATGGAACTCTCAGAAATTCAAACTGGATTCAGAAGAGGACATGGAACCAGGGATATCACTACTGATGTCAGGTGGATACTGGCTGAAAGCTGGGCAATGAATAAGGAAGAGCATAGAAGAATTAACACCTTTGAATTGTGGTGTTAGTGAAGAGTATTGAATATGCCACGAACTGACAAAGAACGAACAAATCTCTCTTGGAAGAAGTACAACCAAAATGTTCCTTGGAAGCAAGGATGGTGAGACTGAATCTCATATAATTTGGACGTGTTTTCAGGAGGGATCAATTCCTGGAGAAGGCCATGATGCTTGGTAAAGTAGAGGGTTAGTGAAAAAGAGGAATACTCTCAACGAGATGGATTGACACAGTGGCTGCAACAATGGGCTGAAGCACAGCAACAATTGTGAAGATGGTGCAGAACAGGGCAGTGTTTCCTTCTGTTGTACATAGGATTGCTATGAGTCAGAACCAGCCCAACAGCACCTAACAACAACAAATATATATATATATATATATATATATATATATATATATATATATATATATATATATATGCTTCGATGGTTTTGCTTCTCTAGAGAAGTCAGGCTAAGACATAAGTGATAATATTTTATAGAGGAAAACAAGGTAATTTTTATCAGGCAAAAGCATGGACTGTTCACACGTAGTAACAAGAGAGTAGGCAGACTATATTGAAAAGGTTGCAGAGGTCGCACATGTGGGTAATAAAGAACCATAGGCTCTAGAGCCAAAGTGCATGGGATGAAACTCCAGCTGTGTGACATTGGAAAAATTGTGACCAGTCTGCACCTATATCCTCATCTGTAAAATCAGGCTAATAGTATCTATCTCACAAGAAACTTTCAGAAAATGCCTACCACGGAGGAAATATTCAATAAATGGTTATAATAACTATCATTATTATATAAAATATACAATACTAAATTATAATTATTTTTATGACAATAATAAATAGCTTTTTATTGATTTTTCGGTTCCCTACTGGTCCAATATTTATTAAACACCTATATATGCCTGTCACTGTGCAAAGCATGTTTCCCCTCAAGAGGCTTATAACCTATTAGAGGAGGTGGTATTATAAACAATAATTTTATTGAGAACCTACTATGCAGATGCTTTACAAATGTGTAAGGGGCCTGCAACTGGAAGCACAGCATTCAGTGCAATGACCAAGTCATTAATTTCTCACCATTTGTTTCATTTAATCCACTAATTTTTTTTATTGTGTTTTAGGTGAAATTTTATAGAGCAAATCAATTTTTCATTAAATAGTTAATGTACGAATTCTTTTGTGACAATGGTTACCAACCCTGCAATTCATCAACACTCTTCCCTTCTCCACCCTGGCTTCTCTGTTTCTATTCGTCCAGTTCTCCTGTCCCTTCCTGCCTTCCTGTCTTTGCTTTTGGGCTGGTGTGCCCATTAGTCTCCTATACACGTCTGAACTATGAAGCACCTTACTCTCATGTGTTACAGGCCTGGTCTATTCTTTGGCTAAAGGGTAAACCTCAGGAGTGACTTCAGTACTGAGGTAAAAGGGTGTCCGGGGGCCATACTCTTGGGTTTCTCCAGTCTCAGACCAGCAAGCCTGGTCTTTTGTTTGTTCTGTGAATTTGAATGTTGTTCTACATTTTTCTCCCGTTCTGTCCAGGGCCCTCTGTTGTAAACCCTGCCAGGGCAGTCAGTGGTGGTAATTGGGCACCATCTAGTTGTTCTGGGCTCAGGGTGGTAGAGGTTGTGGTCCATTAATCCTTTGGACTAATCTTTCCCTTGTGTCTTCGGTTTTCTTCATTCTCTTTGCTCCAGCCAAGGTGGGACCAGTAGATGTATCTTAGATGGCCACTCGCAGCTTTTAAGACCCCAGACGCTACTTACCACAGTCAGATGTAGAGCATTTTCTCTGTAGACTAAAAAAAAAAAAAAAAAAATTTTTTTTTTTTTTACATTATGCCAATTAAGCTGGATGTCCCCCGAGACCATGGTCACCAACTCTCAGCCCAGTAGCTTGGTCCCTCAGGGCATTTTGATGTGTCTGTGAAGCTTCTATAACTTTGCCCTGGTCAAGTTTTTCTGACTTGCCCAGTACTGTGTACTGTCTTACCCTTCACTGAATTTACCACTTATCTACTATCTAATTAGTGTTTTTCCCTCCCAACCCTTCCTCTCCCTCATAACCATCAAAGATTGTTTCTTTCCATGTGTAAACCTTTTCATGAGTTTTTATAACAGTGGTTGCATACAGTATTTGTCCTTTGGTGATTGACTTATTTCACCCAGCATAATGCCCTTCAGATTCATCCATGTAGTGCAATGTTTCGAAGATTCATCATTGTTCTTTATCTTTGGGTAGTATTCCATTGTGTGCATGTATCACGATTTGTTTATCCATTTATCTATTGATGGGCACTTAGGTTGTTCCCATCATTTTGCTATTGTGAATAATGCTGCAATGAACATGAGTGTGCATACGTCTATTCGTGTGACAGCTCTTATTTCTATAGGACATATTCGTAGGAATTGGGTTGCTGGATCCTATGGTATTTCTATTTCTAGCTTTTTAAGGAAGCACCGTATTGTTTTCCAAAATGGCTGGACCAGTTTGCATTCCCACCAGCAGTGCATAAGAGTTCCAATCTTCCCTCAACCTCTCCAACATTTGGTATTTTTTGTTTTTTTGATTAGTGCCAATAATGTTGGAGTGAGATGATATCCTTTTGTAGTTTTGATTTGCATTTCTCTAATGGCTAGTGATCGTGAGCATTTCCTCATGTGTCTGTTAGCCACTTCAATGTCTTCTTTGGTGGAATGTCCATTCTTATCCTTTGCCCACTTTTTTATTGGATTATTTGTCTTTTTATTGTAGAGGTGTTGAATTTTCCTCTAGATTTTAGAGATTAGACCTTTTAGGATTTGCCATAGCCAGACACTTTTCCCAGTCTGTAGGTTCTCTTTTTACTCTTTTGGTGAAGTTTTTTGATGAGCATAAGTGTTTAATTTTTAGAAGACCCAAGTTATCTAGCTTATCTTCTGGTGTTTGTGTATTGTTAGTTATGGTTTGTATGCCATTTATGCCATATATTAGGGCCTCTAGCATTGATCCTATTTTTTCTTCTATGATCTTACAGTTTTTGGTTTTATACTGAGGTCTTTGATCCATTTTGAACTAGTTTTTGTGTATGATGTGAGGCATGGGTCCTGTTTTATTTTCTTACAGATAGACAACTAGTTTTGCCAGCAGCATTTGTTAAAAAGACTGTCTTTTCCCTATTTAATGGACATTGGACCTTTGTCAAATGTCACAAATCAAGTGGCCGTAGGTACATGGATTTACATCTGGGTTCTTGATTCTGTTCCATTGGTCTATGTGTCTGTCATTGTACCAGTACTAGACTGCTTTGACTACCTTAGCTGTAGAGTAGGTTTTGAGATTAGCTAGTGTGAGGCCTCCTATTTTGTTCTTCAGTAATGCCTTACTTATCCAAGGCCTCTTTCCTTTCCATATAAACTTAATGATTAGTTTTTCCATCTTGTTAATGCTGTTGGTATTTGTATTGGGATTGCATTGTATTTGTAGATTGCTTTGGGTAGAACTGACATTTTCTCTATGTTGAGTCTACCTATCCATGAGCAAGGTATGCTTTTCCATTTTTACAGGTCTTGTTTGGTTCTTTGCAATAGAATTTTGTAGTTTTCTTTGTATGGGTATTTTATGGCCCCGGTTAGATTTATTCCCAAGTATTTTATATTTTTAGGGGCTATTATAAATGGTACTGCTTTCCTTCTCATAGTTCTCTTTATTGGTGTATAGGAATCCCACTGGTTTTTGTGTGTTGATCTTGTATCCTGCTATCCTGCTATTCTGCTGAATTTTTCTATTAGTTCCAATAGTTTTCTCATGGAGGCTTTTGGGTTTTCTACGAATACTATCATATCATCTGTAAATAGGGATAGTTTTACTACTTCCTTGCCAACTTGGCTGCCCTTTATTATTTTTTTTCTTGTCTTATTGATCTAGGTAGGACTTCCAGCACAATGTTAAATAGGAGTGGTGATAAAGGACATCCTTGTTCCCATTCTCAGGGGGGATATTTTCTGTCTCTCACCACTGAGAATGATGTTGGCTGTTGGTTTTGTATAAATGCCTTTTATTATGTTCAAGAATTTCTCTTCTATTCTTATCTTATTAAGAGCTTTTATCAGGAACGGCTATTGGAGTTTATAGAATGCATTTTCTGCATTGATTGAGATGATCAAGTGATTTTTTTCCTTCGTTCCATTCATATGGTGGATTATGTTGATTGATCTTCTGATGTTCAACCATAGTTGCATACCTGGTATGAATCCCACTTGGTTGTAATGTATCAATTTTTTTATGTGGTGCTGAATTCCATTGGTAGAATTTTGTTGAGAATTTTTGCATCTATAATCATGAGAGATATTGGTCTGTAATTTTCTTTTTTTAGTGGTGTCTTTGGCTGATTTTGGTATCAGGGTTACGCAGACGTCGTAGAATGAATTTGGAAGTATCCCCTCCTTTTCTATGTTCTAAAATAGTTTGAGTAGTACTGGAGCTAGCTTTTCTCTGAATGTTTGGTGGACTTCTCCAGTGAAGTCATCTGTGCCAAAATCTTTTTTGTAGGAAATTTTTTTCTTATTACCTTTTCAATCTCTTTTCCTTTTATGGGTCTGTTCAGATTTTCTACCTCAGTTTGTGTTAGTTTATGTAGGTAATGTGTTTCTAGAAATTTGTCTATATCCTCTAGGTTTTCAAATTTGTTGGAGTACAGTTTTTCATAGTACTTTGTTATGATCTTTTTTATTTCCATTGGGTCTGTTGTAATGTCCTCCATTTCATTTCTTATTTGGGTTATTTTCCTCCTGTCCTGTTTTTCTTTGGTCGCTTTTGCCAGTGGTTTGTCGATTTTGTTGATCCTTTCAAAGAACCAAGTCTTGGTTTTGATGATTCTTTCTATTGTTTTAGTATTCTCTATTTAATTTATTTCTGCTCTGATCTTTATTATTTCCTTTCTTATGGTGGCCGTGAGCTTCTTTTGCTTTACTCCTTCTATTTGTTCAAGTTGTAGGGCTAACGTTTTGATTTTGCCCCTTTCTTCTTTTTCGATGTGTGCACCTATTGCTATAAATTGACCTCTGAGAACTGCCTTGCTGCGTCCCATAGATTTTGTTATGATGTGTTTTCATTCTCATTTGAGTCTAGAAAATATTTTTATTCCATCTTTGATTTCTTCTATTACCTAGTGGTTTTTAAAGAAGGTGTTATTCAGTTTCCATGAATTTGATTTTTTTCCTTGCTCTTCCTGTTATTGATTTCTACTTTTATGGTGTTGTGATCAGAGAAGATGCTTTGTATTATCTCAATGTTTTGGATTTTGTTAAGGGTTGCTTTGTGCGCAACACGTGGTCTATTCTGAAGAATGTTCCATGTGTGTTGGAAAAGAATGTATACTTTGCTGCTGTTTGATGGAGTATTCTATATATGTCTATGAGGTGAAGATGGTTGATTGTGGCCTTTGGGTATGCTGTATCTTTGCTAAGTTTCTTTCTAAATGTTCTGCCTTTACTGAAAGTGGTGTGTTGAAATCTGCTACTATTACTGTGGAACTTTCAATTTCTTTTTTCAGTGGTGTTAGAGTTTGTTTTATGTATTTTGGAGCCCTGTCGTTGGGTATATAGATATTTATTATTGTTATACCATCATGGTGGATTGTTCCTTTAATCATTACATAATGTCCTTCCTTATCTTTTATGGTGGGTTTTGCCTTAAAGTCTATTTTATCTGAGATTAGTATTGCCACTCCTGCTCTTTTTTGGTTGTTGTTTACTTGATATATTTTTTTCATCCTTTGATATTTAATATTGTTGTGTCTTTGTTTCTAAGTTATGTCTCTTGTAGAGAGCATATTGATGGATCCTATTTTTTATCCATCCTGTCAGTCTCTCTCTCTCTCTACAGGTGCATTTAAGCCATTTACATTCAGTGTGATTATCGATAGGTGTGAGTTTATTGCTGTCATTTTGTAGGTCTTTTTTTTTGATGTGCTAATGTTTTCTTTGTTCCTTTTACTCTCCTGTGCAGAGTTCCTTTTGTTTGTGAAATTTATTTTTTTTTCTTTTGTTATTGTAGATTTTGTGTTTACTGACACTTTATGTTTTTCTTTATTTTAATGAGAAGGTTGTACTAACTTTCTTTTCGGTTACATTGAAATTTACCCCTGTCTGTCTAAGTTTGAACCAGTGTTTTATTACTTGATATTATCTTGACTTCCTCTACATTTCAAATTTCTATATCTGCACCATGTGTCCCCCTTTTATTATTCTGATGTTGTCATCATTTACAGAATGACATCTCTAGTTCCCTGTTTGGAATATTTTAGTTTTGCTTTATTCTTGAGAGTTCTTCATCTAGGTCAGGTTATTTGGCTGATACTGACCTATATCCTAGATTTGGGTTGTTGTCCAATGTTGGTGGTTCTCTAATCAAAGGATTTCCTTTAATAATTCTTATAAGTTTGGTTTGGTTTTTACAAATTCCCTTAACTTCTTTTTATCTGTCTAATTTTGCCGTCATGTTTGAGAGAGAGTTTTGTAGGATATATTATTCTTGGTTGGCAATTTTTTTCTTTCTAGGTTTAATATATATCATCCCTTTGCTTTCTTGCCTGCGTGGTTTCTGCTGAGTAATCAGAGCTTAATATTATTGTTTCCCCTTTGTATGTGACTTTTTGTTTTTCTCGAGCAGGCTCTCAGAATTCTTTCTTTGTCTTTGGCTTTGGAGAGCGTAATTACAATATGTCCTGGTAATTTTCTTTTAGGGTCTATTCTTTATGGGGTTCATTGAAGTTCTTGGATGGTCAGCTTTTTATCTTTCGTGATATTAAGGAAACTTACTGTCAGCTATCCTTCAATGATGCTCTCTATGTCTTACATTTTCTCCACCTGTTCTGAAACTCTGATCATGTGCAAAATTTGCTCTTGATTGTATCCCACACAGTGGTTTTCTTCATTCTTTTCTCTGATTTTTCCTCAAACAATGTAACATCCATAGAATTGTCTTCAATTTCACTGATTTTTTTCTTCCATTGTTTCAAATTTGTTCCTAAAACTTTCTATTGCATTGTCCATTTCTGAAATTTTGTTGTTTACTTTTGAATTTCTAATTGTTTTTTTGTATGATTTCTGATTTTTTATTTATTTTGACATTGTTTTCTTTTACTATTTTCCTGAATTCTTCTACTGGTTTGTCTGTGTTTTCCTTGATTTTGGCTGTATTTTGGTTGTTTCTCTTTCTGTTTTCCATGATTTTGTCTAGGTTTACCTTGATCTTTTTCCTAATTTCTTGGAAAGCCCTGAATTTTACACTTCTTTATTCCCTATCAGGTAGTTCCAGTGCCTTTTCTTCTGCAAGAAGGTCAACTGGTGCTTTATTCTGGTCTCTCTCTGGAGCCATCTTGTTCTTTTTTTTTTTTTTTTTTTTAATATTTTGATATTGTCTGCTGTCTCTGAGATATTAAGTATTATTTTCTTAATTTATTGATTGTAGGTTTGTTTTTTCATCCTGCTTTTTTGTCTTGTTTGGTTATGTCTGAGCAGGTGGGCTGGGTGTGCTTTGTTGCTTGCTTATCTATCAGCACAATAGTTCTCACCACCTTGTTCAGGTGTGCAGGATCAGTCACTCAATCTCTATCTCCTATTGGAAATTCTGCAGAGGTACCTTTCTGCATACAGGGTTGTTGGTTTTATTCCAATATGGCCAGGATGAGTCACGCTGTTTGGCTGGGAATCTCCACTCCATATTTCTATTTCTTTCCCATTTTCTACCAATTTCTTCTTCTCGGTGACTTCCAGTAGCCTAATACTTTGTCCCTTCATTTAAGGTTCAGTTTTCCACAATTGATGTCTATATCTTTTTTACTTTGTTTCTTGGGCCTTTATTGCAGCAAGATGGCTTAGCATGTCTGACTAGTCTGCCACCTTGGCTGTGCCTCCTTAATTCACTGATTCAAATGAACAAATGCAGTTTTGTTATTTTTATTTGTCTTAAGGTCTATCATTCACCATCTCATCAATGATTAATAATTCTCTAGAAATAGCTAGAGTTTCAGATGTTACAATATTCTGTCTTTCCAGTTAAACACTACATTTTCATGTATTCATTCAATATTTATTAACACTCAGTGGTTAAGTGCTATGGCTGCTAACCAAAAGGTCAGCAGTTTGAATCCACCAGGCACTCCTTTGAAACTCTATGGGGCAATTCTATTCTGTCATATACAGTTGCTATGAGTTGGAAATGACTTGACAGAAATTTTTTTTTTTGGTGTTGTGTGTAAAGTCCTGGGGTTTACAAAAAGATACAAGTCAATCCTTCTCAACTTGAGCTCAGTCCAATGGGAATGCAGACATT